>NC_043018.1:24791327-24831327 GCF_006345805.1 Octopus sinensis
TCCAGGGCTGACCAAAGCTTTGTGAGTGGATTTGGTAGATGGAAACAGAAAGAATCCTGTTATATATATATGTATTTATGTATTGTGTTTGTCCCCCTGCCATCGCTTGACAGCTGGTGTTGGTGTGTTTATGTTCTTGTAACTTAGCGGTTCGGCAAAAGAAATTGATAGAATAAATACTAGGCTTTCAAAGAATAAGTCCTGGGGTTAATTTCTTTGACTAAAACCACCTCAAGGCAGTGCTCCAGCATGACCACTCACAGACACAAACACACTCAGAGCTCATTGTGTGTACTTGTCGCCCTCACATAAATTAATGACTAAGGAGACTAATTAGATATAATGTCACCTATTTAATGACTTTTTCTTATCAATTAATTAATCTCGTCTTGATGACAGAAAGAGATATAGTTGACAGTTTCTTAGTTAATAATAGATCAACTCTCAGAACAATAAAACATAAACACAATCAATACAACACACAATATTATATATCACATACACATTACACACACACAAGATATTATATCACATCAAAGTGGTGAGCTGGCAGAATTGTTAGTGTCTGGGCAAAATGCTAAACAGTATTTTTTCTGGCTTTATGATCTGAGTTCAAATTGTCAACGTTTTAATGTTCACTTTTTGATGCCCGCATGGGTTGGATGGAACCATGACTTGTTTCCAAGTAAGATATCTCCCCATAACCAGAGATGCTTTTGTGGAAGATTGGGAATAGAAATGATGTTCGTTTTGCAATTATCAAATGATGACAAGACAAGGAGATCATATATATATATATATATATATATATATATATAGATATATATATATATATACACACAATAGTACCTCAGTTTGCAAACAACTCTGATCATGAATAAATCGTGCTTTATATATATATATATATATATATATACACACACATAAAGCATGAGTTATTCATGATCAGAGGTGTTCATAAACTGGGGTACTACTCTGTGTGTGTGTATATGTATAGATATATATCCATATATAAATATATGTAGAAGGTTGAAAAGTAACACATGAGTTGATATGCATAAGCAAAATAAGACAAGGTAGAAATTGCTAGAATAATTTTATCATGAAGAACATTTTAGTACCAGTTTCAGTCTTTGAGACTTTTTCAACTTAGAGTAAAACATGAAAAACAATTAAATTGTGGAAACATTAAATGAAATGTATTTTTAAAGTATTTCCATAGTTTTCAGGTACTAAAATGTTCTTCATGATAAAATTATTTTACCATTTTCTACTTAGTCTTAGTTTCCTTATATACATACATACATACATATATATATATATATATATTCGGAGTGGTTGGTGTTAGGAAGGGCATCCAGCTGTAGAAACTCTGCCAAATCAAAATTAGAGACTGGTGCAGCCATCTGGTTTGCCAGCCCTCACTCAAAATTGTCCAACCCATGCTAGCATGGAAAGCAGATGTTAAACGATGATGATGATGAATCCAAACAAGAAAACACAAGAAAGAAGGAAGATTTAACGTTTCGAGCGGAGCTCTTCGTCAGAAACATGGGAAAAGAAAAGATCCAAGGAAGGGAAGACAGAGGAACAAAAATTGCTAATGATACACACGTGGTCACATCCATCCATCCATCCATACATACACACACACGATGGGTTTCTCTCAGTTTCTGTCTACCAAATCCACTCACACGTCTTTGGTTTGTCCAAGGCTATAGTAAAAGACATTTATTTGCCCAAGGTGCCATACAGCAGGACACTAAACCCAGAACCATGTGGTTGGGAAGCAAACTTCTTTCCCCACAGCAGTGTATAAATTATATCTGTGTGTATATACCTACATATATATATATATATATATATATAATTATTATTTGAGGGAATAAAATTTGGCAATTTACTTAATCTTTGACATTTATTGTTATTTTAATTTTAATTTTTCTATTATATGTAATTTTCTAGATGGTGTAATTTAATTGTTCATTTTGAATTGATAAAAGGTATTTTTTTTCTAATTTTATATATATATATATTAATAAATGAAATAAAACATATGCATATATATAAACATATATGTACGTACCTACCTCTACATGTACATATACACGCATATATGAGTACAGGACACCAAAGGGACGTCGAACACAAAGAGAAACGAAAACATAGACACAAACCAAAGGAACTGGACATTTTTTTAAAAACAACAAAAAAATGGAGTACAAGACAATTAACACAAAGAAAAAACCCCTTCTTCAGTCGTTATGGTTTCATCATATATATATACACACCCACATATGTACAAATATTGATATACACACATATATACATGAACACAAATATGTATATATATATATATATATATATATATATATATACACACACACACACACATATATGAAGATTCACCTATCCACCAAGTCCGACACCAACCTCCATAACCACTGAACCACCAAACTTTATCACATGTGTTTATAATTTTACACAAGTCAATAACAAGAATATTTTTTATTCATTCTTCCTTTCTTTCTTTTGTTGTTGTTGCTGCTGTGAACACTGTTTTAATGTGGGAATGTTGAGGAAGGGTTTCTTAAAAGAATGGTGACCGACATTGTGACTTTGTGTAGGTGTGAGGAGAGGATCCAAGCTTCATTGCACGCGACAAACTACTTCTTTACTGGGGCCAAAATCACATCAGTCTTTCCTATACGCTCTTCTACTCTTTCTTGTTTTGTGCATAATTTTATTGTCTCCTTTTCTGTGCCAGCTGTTTAGGGTCGGAACTACGACAACATTATCTATCTATCTATCTATATATATAATATATATATATATATATATATATATATATATAAATACATTTATATTTTTTAGTTTTAGAGTTTTTATAAATTGCATAGAAAATGTTTCAAAATTTATGTTTTTGTTATTTTTATATTTCATTGACCTTCTCCAGCTTCCTGTCTTTGTTCTCTTCATCCTCATCATTGTCATCAGTTTTAGGTTACAATTTTAGGGGGCTGCATTTTAATATTATCATGGGTTGGTCTCACACACACATGTGCATGTACGGTGTGTGTATATATATATATATATATTAAGGTATGTAGAAAAATACAACATGGACAAGAACGTATAACTCATAGAAGACGATACAATAAACATGGACAGGACATTCGAACCCCTCAGTCTTCAGTCAAGAACCGGATCATCGTAGTAATTTCGGCTATATATATATATATATACTCTTTTACTTGTTTCAGTCATTTGACTGCGGCCATGCTGGAGCACTGCCTTTAATCGAGCAACTCGCCCCCAGGACTTATTCTTTGTAAGCCCAGTACTTATTCTATCTGTCTCTTTGCCGAACCGCTAAGTGACGGGGACATAAACACACCAGCATTGGCTGTCAAGCAATGTTGGGGGGACAAACACAGACATACAAACACACACACACACACATATACGATGGGCTTCTTTCAGTTTCAGTCTACCAAATCCACTCACAAGGCTTTGGTCGGCCTGAGGCTATAGTAGAAGACACTTGCCCAAGGTTCCACGCAGTGGGACTGAACCCGGAACCATGTGGTTGGTAAACAAGCTACTAACCACACAGCCACTCTTGCGCCTATATATATATATATATATATATATATATATATATATATATGTATCTCTCTCTCATGGCCAAAAGTAACAAGCATAAGAAAATTAGAATTTCTATATTAAATACCCAAAGTTATATTTAATTTGCTTTATATTATTACTGCTTACTGTAAAATGGTGGATATAACAATTTCGATTTTCAAAACAATGTTCAAGACTTTTGGCCATGACTGTATGTGTGTTTGGGGTGTATCTATCCATACACTTATATATAGGTTTGGTGGTGCAAATAGAAAAGGTAGAACTCGAAACACAAGTGTATATAAATATATTATATTATATTATGTTAATATTTAGCAGAGAAAACAGAATGACTCATTCAAAGGCCAAGAGTGTTGTGTGTTAGCACTTTTGATTCCCAACCATTTGGTTCCAGGTTCAGTCCCAATAAAGGAAAAATATTTAATGACCATTATTTAAGATCTTGTCTCATATACTCATCAATGTCATTTAACATCTGCCTTCCATGCAGGCATGGGTTGGACAGTTTGACCCCACGCTGGCAAACCCAGGAGTAGCACCGAGTTCCAGTGTCCCTTTTGGCATGGTTTCTATGGCTTGATGCCCTTCCTAATGCCAACCACTTTACAGAATGTACTGGGTGTTTTTTATATGACACCAATGCTTTTTACGTGGCACCAGCACTTTTAAAGGGTCACTTTTAAAGGGTCACCACTTTTGGGTCTGCTGCAGGCAATGTATGTTTTTTTTTTGGAGGGGGGGGGGGTCCAGGTAGTGGCATACACCCTAGTTATGCTAGTGGGCACCACTGCTTTTTATGTGCCTAAAAAAATTTATAATTCAGTTTGTCTACATAATATAAAATCTCTGAACTCAAGTTTATTGAGTACTCTTATAAATGCCTGACCTAGAATACATTTCTTGATGTATCTTGAAAAATTATATATACATACATACACACACACATATGTATCTCTCTCTTTTACTCATTTCAGTCATTTGACTGCGGCCATGCTGGAGCACCGCCTTTAATCGAGCAACTCGACCCCGGGACTTATTCTATCGGTCTCTTTTGCCGAACCGCTAAGTGACGGGGACATAAACACACCAGCATCGGTTGTCAAGCAATGCTAGGGGGACAAACACAGACACACAAACACAGACACACACATATATATATATATATATACATATATACGACGGGCTTCTTCCAGTTTCCGCCTACCAAATCCACTCACAAGGCTTTGGTCAGCCCGGGGCTATAGTAGAAGACACTTGCCCAAGGTGCCACGCGGTGGAACTGAACCCGGAACCATGTGGTTGGTAAACAAGCTACTTACCACACAGCCACCCCTGCATGCATGCATATATATATGTGTGTGTGTGTGTGTGTGTGTGTGTGCATATATACAAGCATACATACACATATACATGATAAATACATAAACACACCAGATACGACACAGATTAACCAAATTTGTGCATGTATGCAAATATAACAACTTCAGTGCATAAATATCCACATTGACACTTACATTATATACACAAACACACATATACACACATATATATATACCCATGAGAAGGATTAAACCAATATATATCTGTATACAAATTATATGAGTGTATATGCAACTCGCATAACATATATACCCATACATACACGTATGTGTATATTGCATGTATGTATGAATGTAAACATGCATACACATATTCTATGCAACTCATGTATACGCATATAAAACATGCACATATACACACGTGAAGGTTCGGCCCGGGACATGTATGTGTGCAAATGTACGCTCACAGACACACATACACACAATCATATATATATACAATACACTATTTTGTACATTAACACACACACACACACAACCACACACACACACGCATATATGCATACACATATGCATACATACTTGTAATGTGTATTTATATAGACACACAAAGGGGATTAAAGCTGTAAGAGTTTGACAAAATAATAATTAGAATCTGACAGACTTGGTGTTTGGTTTAGTGTCAAGTGAATTTAGTTTGCTATCGGAACACATCGAGGGGGGGGGGGGCATTCTACTACTATTACTACTACACCACCACTACCATTACTGCAGCAGTTAGTACCCCCCAGTGCAACCACTGCTGTCACCACCACCACCACCACTGCCAAAACCATCATAACTACTACTAACTACTAACACCACCACCACCACTGCTGCTGCTGCTAGTACCCCACCACTACCACAACCACTCCTTACTGATACCATCTCCAGTGCTCCATCAATCGGATCACTGGAACACTCTCATCGCCATAACCAACGGAGTGCCATCCATCCATCCATCCATCACTTAACACACATACATAACTACCTATTTCTTTACTACCCACAAGGGGCTAAACACAGAGGAGACAAACAAGGACAGACACAGGTATTAAGTTGATTACATCGACCCCAGTGCGTAACTGGTACTTAATTTATCGACCCCGAAAGGATGAAAGGCAGAGTTGACCTCGGCGGAATTTGAACTCACAACGTAACGGCAGACGAAATACCGCTAAGGATTTCGCCCGGTGTGCTAACGATTCTGCCAGCTCGCAGCATACATAACTACCTGCCTTTTTACTTACCCACCCACCAATCGACCTACCCATCTATTGACCTACTCACCTACCTTCCTATCTATCTGGTGGGAGTAGAGATGACCGTCATAGTAGTGGTGGTGATGTTGATGGTGGTGTTAGTAGTAGTAGTAGTAGTAGCAGAAGTAGTGATGTTGTTGGTGGTAGTGGTGATAAATTACAACAACAAAAAATTATTTAAAACAAGAATTAGCAACAGATGGTTGTGGACAAAGATGGCAAAACAAGAAAGAAAGAAACAAAGCAAATGGATGAAATGAAATGAATGAATGAGAGAAAGAGAGGCTGATAGGGGGATAAGAGAGGATATGAGGGGAAAAGAAAAAAGAAAGAAAAAAGGAGGGAAAACAGAAAGGAGAGGAAGGAGGAAAGAAAGAGAAGGAAAGAAAGGAGGAAGGAAGTAAGGAAGAAAAAAGAAAGGCATGAAGGAAAGAAAGAAGGAAAGATGTTGCTGTTTCTGTGAAAATACTCCCGGAAATGAACCATTTCTCTAAGTTGGCAGGAAAGAATTTCAGATTCAAAGAATTTTTGTTTAGCTTCAAGAATGTTCCTTTGGTTGTTTATCGTTCTAACATTTACAAGAAAAAAACAAAAGCAAAAAATAACAAAACCCGGCTGCAGCATCAATGGCAACAACAATAACAGCAACAACAACAGCCATTGTTTCAAGGCCAGACATGTTTTGTTAGAAGTGATTCGGGTCATTACAAGTTATTGCACTGAATCCAGTCCTCGGCTGCCCTCACCCCTTGCAAAATGCTCAACTTTGAATGTAAGGAAATGTAAGATATCACAAAACATTTTATCCAATGATGGTTAGCGTGTTGCCCTCCTGATTGCAAGATTGTGGGTTCAATTCTTGACCTGAGTAGTGCATTGTGTTCTTGAGCAAAACCTTCCATTTCATGTTGCTCTACAATTACTCTGACATCTGACACATGATAGCTACCAGCGTCGCCTTACTGGCACCTGTGTTGGTGGCACATGAAAAACAACACACATGAGCGAGGTCATTGCCAGTGCCGCTGGAGTGGCTCCTGTGCAGGTGGCATGTAAAAGCACCCACTACACTCTTGGAGTGGTTGGCGTTAGGAAGGGCATCCAGCTGTAGAAACTCTGCCAGATCAGATTGGAGCTTGGTGCAGCCATTTGGCTCACCGGTCCTCAGTCAAACCGCCCAACCCATGCCAGCATGGAAAGCGGACATATGTTGAGTATATGCTCACACACACATATATCCATGAACACATGAGATATACGAGTCAGGAGGCGAGCTGGCAGAATCATTAGTATGCCGGATGAAATGCTTAGCAGTATTCCATCTGCTGTTATGTTCTGAGTTCAAATTCTGCCGAGGTTGACTTTGCCTTTCATCCCTTTGGGTTTGATTAAATAAGTACCAGTTATGCACTGGAGTTGTTGTAATTGGCTTAATCCCTTTGTCTGTCCTTGTTTGTCCCCTCTATGTTTATGGGCAATGAAGAAATATATATATCATCATCATCATCATTTAACGTCCGCTTTCCATGCTAGCATGGGTTGGACGGTTCAACTGGGGTCTGGGGAGCCCGAAAGCTGCACCAGTCCAGTCAGATCTGGCAGTGTTTCTACAGCTGGATGCCCTTCCTAATGCCAACCACTCCGAGAGTGTAGTGGGTGATTTTATGTGCCACCGACACAGGTGCCAGACGAGGCTGGCAAACGGCCATGCTCGGATGGTGTTTTTTATGTGCCACCGACACAGGTGCCAGACGAGGCTGGCAGACGGCCACGCTCGGATGGTGTTTTTTATGTGCCACCGACACAGGTGCCAGACGAGGCTGGCAAACGGCCACGATCGGATGGTGTTTGTTACGTGCCCACAGCACGGAGGCCAGTCGATGCGGTACTGGCTACGGCCACGTTCGGATGGTTTTCTTGTGTGCCACGTGCCACCGGCACTGGTACCACAAAGATACAGATTCCATTGATGTTCATCTATTTTGATTTGTTTTGATTTTGATTTTTTGATTTTCACTTATATATATATATATATATGAGTCAGGAGTAGAATCATTACATGTATGTATAACCTGCTGCAAGAAATAGCAGCTAAAATTTCTCTCAATTTAGTCTGCGATCTTAAAAAAAAAAAGAGAGAGAAACCAAGACATATCGGAAAATGTAGTGTTGGATGAGCTATGTCACAGTTGGAATGCTCGTGATCACAGGTCTGCTGGTGGCTTGCAGTTGACCTGGGACTAAACAGCAGCAACAACAAGAGCAACATTTGATAGGAACAGTAAATTTGAAAACAGATACTAAGTCTCTCAGAGCTGAATGTGGAATAGGAGAGTCTCCCCTGGGGGAGGGGAGAGAGAGAGAGCGAGAGAGAAGATAGAGGATAGGTGGGTGGGTGGGGAAACTAGAATTTGGCTAACTTTATGTTAACATGTGTGGCATAGTTTTATTATTGGTGGTGGCGATGGTGATGTTTTAAATCATTCTGCTTACAGGAAACTGTATATTCAACACCCTCAAGCCAACTTTCCACCCTTTTACCATACTTTGCACCTCCCCCACTAACTTTGTCTGCTTGCCTGCCTGTCTGTCTGTCTGGTTTCTTTACAATCTATATCACTGCCACCACCACCGCCACCACTACCACTACCACAGAATAGTGTTCCCACTTGTAGCACTGCTATAGCCACTCACACCACCTACACCATCACCACCAGTACAACCACATCATCTCACCACCATTTACCATCGTGCCTCCCCCCATATTAAAACCGAACCCAACAACCCCTTAAACACTGCCACCGCCACAACAAATAACACTGTCACAAATGCTTACATCAGAAACACCACCACTAACACTTCCATAAACACTTATGCTACCTATTTCTTTACTACCCACAAGGGGTTAAACACAGAGGGGACAAACAAGGACAGACAAACGGATTAAGTCGATTACATCGACCGCAGTGTGTAACTAGTATTTAATTTATCGACCCTGAAAGGATGAAAGGCAAAGTCGACCTCGGCGGAATTTGAACTCAGAACGCAGCGGCAGACGAAATACCGCTAAGCATTTCGCCCGGCGTGCTAACGATTCTGCCAACTCACTGCCAACCTTATGCTACCAGCCACCACTGTTCCCCACCTCCATCACTAGCACCACTACCTCCATCTCCACTACCACCACCACCACCACCACTTTTTCACTGGCCTGACCATGATCTAGTAAGTGCCATACTTTCTCTTTCAGACATATCAACAACATCAATGTAGAAGATTCTAGTCTGGTACAGGAAATGAAAAAACCACACAATGCCTGTAGCTGCAGCTGGCAACCACTGAGACTCAAGACATTGCAAGGTATCTTGTGTTTAGGTCTAGGGAAGATCTGGAAGCATCTGGTGGGGATGTGTAATCTGTAGTTGAGAGAAAGGAATATTCTCTGTGGTCAGTCAGTGTTAGGATGACCAAATTCATCCAGCAGGTGCAGGACCTTGTCATTGATAACACCAAGGGGTTAATGAGGGCCATTGCTGAGCAATATTAGTTTTTGGTATCTATACTACCCCTGTCACTAATATATATATATATTTTAACAAGATAACTAACTAATTGTGACACCAGCTTCCGGGTCCATATGACCAAGAAGTCAATGTGGGAGTTTCTCTCAGGCTATCTCCTGCAGTATAGTTTGTTCTAACAGAACATCCATGTTTGAGTGGGGATAAATATTACCTCTTAGTTTTAATACTCTCGCTTTTGCACCCTCATTGAGGGCGAGTCCATTATCTAACATGAGATGTATGATATCGGTTACCAGTTATTCCTACATAAAGAGAGAGTAGTTCCTGTTCAGAAAGACGCATGAGATCAGTGGTGTAGCTAGAGTGTGTGCCACCTGGAGCGGCCCTTCAGTTTGCTACCCCTAGACCCCACCACAAAAAATACATATTGCACAGTGACTATATTAGACCCCCACCACAAAAAATACATATTGCACAGTGACTATTTTGATTGTTGCATTTAATGGTGTATAGTGTCCGTATCCTGACATTAAAACCATTATCATTTGATTTCAATAGAGCTTGTACAGGCTTATAGCCTACAGCAGACCCCCATAAAAATGCAGCCCGAAGTGGACTGCCCCTCCACCCCCTCTAGCTATCCTAGTGCATGAGATTCATGTGATCGGGTTGAGGAGTTTACTGAGCAGCCTCAAGCTCAGTGAGAAACCCATGGGGTTTCAAACAACAACCCAACAAAACTGGCTTGGCAAGAAAGTGGGGTTTTGTTGGACAGCCTGCAGAATGAAAAACCAAACCTGACAAAGAATGGATGAATTCCTAGCAGAGATGTTAAATGATCATCTAACAAGCTGAGAATGAAAGGCCCAGCACCTCTGTTTTAGCTTTTTAGCATTCAAAGAGGCCCAAACCTCCGTTTAGCCCTTAAACATTCAAACTGGCCATATCTGGCCAAAACAGTCTACCTGTTTAAAAAATATATATTAACAAAAGCGACAGTATTAAAACTAAGATGTAATATTTATCCCCACTCAAACATGGGTGTTCTGTTAGAACAAACTATACTGCAGGAGATAGCACGAGAGAAACGCCCACATCGACTTCTTGGTCATATGGACCCGGGTGCAGGTGTCACAATTAGTCAGTTATCTTGTTAAAAATATATATATTAGTGATACCAAAAGCTAATATTTATCGCCACTTGAAAGTTGATGTTCTGTTAGAACAAACTATACTGCGGTGTTTACCGCGAGAGAGACTCTTATATTGGCTTTTGGTGCCAAATGCACTCTTGTTTATATTGCTAGTGGGGAGATAAGTACCTGTCACCTCCAGTGCTGAGAGCACCAGACACGTGATTTCAACCTTCTTTGGTCTTGTCAATAATGAATACTTGACCACTGGCAATATATAGAATAACAATGCCAGAACACGCGCTGGTGTTGCAATTAGCCAGTGAGTTTGTTAAAAAATATTTATTAATGACAGAAGTAATATTTATCCCCACTCAAACATGTGTGTTCTGTTAGAACAAACCATACTGCCACAGATACCACGAGAGAGACTCTCATATTGGCTTTTGGTGCAAAATGCACTCTTGTTTATATTGCTGGTGGGGAGATAAATCCCTGCTACCTCCACCACCAAGACTACCAGATCATGTGATTCGACTTCTTTGGCTTTGTCAATGATGGACACTTGACTGCTAGAGATAGCAGCGATTCAATCTCCCTGCCAGCGATATACAAAATAACAGTATCAGAACAGGCACTCGTGTTGCAATTAGCCAGTGAGCTTGTTAAAAAATATTTATTAGCGACAGGGGCAATGATAATACCGAGAGTTAATATTTATCCTCACTTAAACATGGGGATAAATATTCTCTCTCAGTGTAACTACCACAGTAAAATTTAAGTGGGGATTAGTACCTCTACCTATTTAATGTTCAAAGTAGCCAGATCCAGCCTCTCACACCTACCTTACAATGTCATTCTAAAAATTAACAATCACATCATCAATATTTTGAAATTACAAGATAATGCATGATTAATTGAAAAGCAGTAATGGAATAAACAAAGATTACATTTGACTGAGTGATCTGAATCCTGGAGGATTAAACTAGCCATATCTAATCAAGATATTCTACTTGTTTTATGTTCAAACTATCTGGATCCAGCCTCTCATACCTACCCAGCAATGTCATTCTAAAAATAAACAATCAGATGTAGAAACCAAGCAAAATCAGGCTGGAACCTGATGTAGTTCTCCAGCTCTGGTAAAACTGTCCAACCCATACCAGCATGAAAAATGGACATTAAAGGATGATGCTGCTGCTGATGATGATGATGTGTGTGTGTATGTAACAGAGTTGCAAATGTTGCAGGTAATTGTAGAAGGTTTGCGTTTGAGTACAAGTTAAAGTATGCATGTGTAGTGGTTATGTGGGCGTGAGCATGTCTATGGGAGCTCAATGTCTCGGAAAGGATTAATACAACATTCTTTTCTTATTTGTTGTTGAATTCATATATATATGTGTGTGTGTGTATATATATACACACCCATACACACAAACACACACACACATATATATATATACACATATACCCACATACACACATGTATATGTACACATATATGCATATACATATATACACAAGTATATACATACATTTAAGTGTGTGTGTGTGTGTATATTTATATATATATATATATATATATATTATATTAACTGTGATGTGAAAGAAAAAGCCAAACTTCCAAACCTATAGATAGATACACACACAGACACACATAAGATATGTATGGGTGCAAGAATGGCTATGTGGTGAGGAATTTCACTTTACAACCATGCAATCCCATTCTGTGGTATTGTGCAAGAGTTTTCTTTTCTCCCAGACATGGTTTCAATAATGATTACAAGGACTTGGATATAATTATAGGATTAACTCCGTAAACTAGTCAGCCATTAGAGTGAAAATAAAATATAGGTGTGGGAGTGGGTGTGTGGTAAGAAGCTTGCTTCCCAACCACATAGCTCTGGGTTCATTCCCACTGCATGGCACCTTGGGCAAGTCTCTTCTACAATAGACTCAGTCCGACCAAAGCCTTCTGAGTGGATTTGATAGATGGAAACTGAAAGAACTTGTCATATATATATATATAATATATATATATATATATATATATATATATATATATAAGTTGGCGTTTACAACAAAACAAACAAAAGACAAAGATGGGTGTGTAAACAACAAACAGATGTATTAGTTTAACGCGTGGGACGTGAGAAAGTCTTTTACGTTTCGAGTCTACGCTCCTCAACAGAAAGGAACACAGGAATAAGCAGAGAGAGAAAATAAAAACGGTTTAGTGGCTAGCGATCAATCAAGGCAAATATATACATATATATTCTTTTATTTGTTTCAGTCATTTGACTGCAGTCATGCTGGAGCACCGCCTTTAGTCAAGCAAATCGACTCCAGGACTTATTCTTTGTAAGCCTAGTACTTATTCTATTTGTCTCTTTTGCTGAACTGCCAAGTTATGAGGACATAAACACACCAGCATCGATAGTCAAATGATGTTGGGAGACAAACACAGACACACAAACATATACACACACATACATATATATATGCATATATCTATCATCATCGTTTAACGTCCGCTTTCCATGCTAGCATGGGTTGGACGGTTCGACTGGGGTCTGGGAAGTCAGGAGGCTGCACCTGGCTCCAGTCTGATCTGGCAGTGTTTCTACAGCTGGATGCCGTGAGTGTAGTGGGCGCTTTTTACATGCCACCGGCACAGGTGCCAGGAAACTTCTATGCAATTTCTATCTACCAAATCCACTCACAAGGCTTTGGTTGGCCCGAGGCTATAGTAGAAGACACTTGCCCAAGGTGCCACACAGTGGGACTGAACCCGGAATCATGTAGTTGATAAGCAAGCTACTTACCACACAGCCGCTCCTGCACGTATATGTATATATTTGTGTATGTGTGTCTGTGTTTGTCCCCTGCACCATCATTTGACAATGGATGTTGGTGTGTTTACATCCCCATAGTCTAGCAGTTTGGCAAAAGAGACTGATAGAATAAGTACTAGGCTTACAAAGAATAAGTCCTGGAGTCAATTTGTTTGACTAAAGGTGGTGCTCCAGCATGGCCACAGTCAAATGACTGAAACAAAAGAATAAAAGAAAAAAGAATATCTATACATGTATATGTATCTTTTATCTTTTGCTTGTTTTACTCATTAAACCATGGCCATACAGGGGCACACTACCTAGAATTCCTTTTTAGTTGAATGAATCACCCCTAGTACCTATTTTTTTTTTTTTTAGCCTGGTACTTATTCTATCAATCTCTTTTGCTGAACCATTAAGTTATGGGGATGTAAACACACCAACACTGGTCAAGTGGTAGGAGAGGAGACAACAAAGACACACACATAAACACAAACATACACACGACGGGCTTCTTTCAGTTTCTGCCTACCAAATCCACTCGCAAGGGTTTGGTCGGTCTGAGGCCATTCTTCATTCCATCCATCTACCCTTTCGTTCTTCATTCCATCCATCCACCCTTCACTTATTCTACTCTATAGACCTAAAACTGCTGACTTAAGAGATGAAAAACAAAACACAAAAAACAACCACCATAAACAAAACAAACAGAACCCTACAAAATTACTAAACTCAACTAATGCAGAGTTAACATTTACAGGAAGGAAATCTTGCAGTGTTTTGACTAAGTACAGTGTTTTATGGAGATAATAAATTATTCCACAGTTGAAATAATAAAAATAAAATATAGCAAGCTACTACAAGAAAAATTAATTAAATAAGTAATTAAACATATAAAAAAAGTATATATAAAAATATGAAGAGAAGGAAAGTGAGGGACCCTTAAAATAACAAACATAAAAAAAAGCTAAGTGAGTCTCCGACAGGAATGATCAAAGTAACTTTGCTTCCTACAATATTTCTTCTTATCTCGAACCGTGTGTTCACACCCTTAATATGGGACAAGCCATTTTCTACCCAACCCTGTACCTAATTCAGAAATTATTTTTTTTATACGTTAATGTAGGGTGGAGTAACAGTGGCTGTAATCTCTGCTGGTGTTCTGTCTCTGTAGGCTGATGAGCCTAATGTCATCGTCTTCTGCAAATGGCCACGACCAAGGCGTGTCTCCTTCCACTGAATCAGGAATCTTTCGTCCCTCTCCCTTTAGCTTTCACCCTTCAACATTCAGATTACTCTCTCGAATATAACTCTTAATTATTCATGTTTTTTATTAATTAATCTTGCATTATCTTGTAGCTTCAAGATTAATACAACATGGTTGTTTATCGGATGTAGTGTGCAAGAGAGAAGACTGTGCTGTTATGGCCATGTAATGCGTATGGGCGAAGGACGGCTGTGTAAAGAAGTGCTGATTTCTGACTGTGGAGGGACCATGTAGAAGGGATAAACCCAAGGGGATTTGGGACCAGGAGGTGAAATATGATCTTCAGCTGTTGAGTCTCACAGAGGGTGTGACAAGGGACAGACTTTTGGCAATTTGCTGTGCTTGAAAAGACATGTCAAGCTAAATGAAACTGTAGTTGGGGCTAGTGCTGGTGACACGTGAAAGACACCTGTGCCAGTGGCACATAAAAAGCACCCATGCTGGTGACATGCAATAGGTACCCTTGCCGATGACATGTAAAAGACACTCAGTCTACTTTATGGAGTGGTTGGCAGTAGGAAGGACATCTAGCTGGAGAAACCAAGCCAAAACCGACTGCAGTCTGATGCAGCTCTCCAGCTTGCCAATTCCAACCCATGCCAGCATCCAACCCATGCCAGCATGGAAAATGGACACTAAATGAAGATGATGATGATGGTTGTAGGGTAGTTGTGAGAGGCCTGATCTGGCTTGTTTGAACATCAAACAGGTTGGATATTTAGGCTGGACATGGCCATTTAAAATGCTAAAATATTAATAGGCACAGGAGTGGCTGTGTGGTAAGTAGCTTGCTTACCAACCTCACGGTTCTGGGTTCAATCCCACTGCATGGCACCTTAGGCAAGTGTCTTCTACTATAGCCTCGGGCCGACCAAAGCCTTGTGAGTGGATCTGGTAGACAGAAACTGAAAGAAGCCTGTCGTATATATGAATGTATATATACACTTGCGTCAGAAATTAATTAGCACTTCTCAAATTTCTACATTAAATAGGTTAAATCAATTAACCTATGAGCTGTTCAAAACGTCTTACGCGATGAGAAAACTTAGTATGGTGTGATTTCGGTCCTTGCGAGGCGCTACCTATATCTATTAAACAAAGGAATGTGTCTGCATCCGCACTCCAAGTTGTTGTTGCACTGCTATGTCAACATCATAAGGCTGTAGACTCTCAAACTGCTCTGCAAACAAAGTTACGTCATCGTTCTGCGCAACAGTGAACTCGCAACAAAGCAATAGTTCGAGATATGGCCACTAGGTGACAGCACATACCTTGAGTGAAGAGCAAATCAAGGGTGCTAATTAATTTCTGACGGTAGTGTATGTGTGTGTGTGTGTCTGTGTGTGTGTCACCAACATCGCCTGACAACCGATGCTGGCATGTTTACATCCCCGTAACCTAGCAGTTCGGCAAAAGAGACTGATAGATTAAGTACTAGGCTTACAAAGAATAAGTCCTGGAGTCAATTTGCTTGACTAAAGGTGGTGCTCCAGCATGGCCGCAGTCAAATGACTGAAACAAATAAAAGAGTAAAAATCGATACTTGGTTTCTTTTTGTGTGCATCTGCCAATAATATTGATGTAGTTGAATGGCCTTCATTCTCTACTAAGGAATGAAAGTGTCCAAAATATAACACCTGATTTAACCCGTGCATGACAACAGTGACCTGCTAAACCTCTTCTGCATCCGGTAATAAACAGTAGAGATGGTGTGAAATCCATCTCAGCTATAATTATGTCCCCTTTGGCCTTGTGTTCATGGCAGGAGAGGCTTCAAACCTGCACATGAAGTTTCTTCTTCATTGTCCAAGTCCCAACTTGATAGAGAAGCATGCTTTCTACAAAGAAGGCAAGCTGTGTGGGCTTTGAAATAATTGAAAGTCAATGTTTCGAAGCCACTCCAAGCAGCTATTTTCAACATGTTGTGTTCGCATTGCTTCAAATTAATCCTGCATTATCTCATAGCTTTAAGATTGCAGGGTAGGTATGAGAGGCTAGATCTGGTCAGTTTGAATATAAAACAAGTAGAATACTTGGGCCGAATATGACCAGTTTAAATACTAAAGGATTAAGAGAGGGGGATTTTTATAGTACCCCAGAATCAAATTGCAGGAGCACAAAAAATTCCCTAAGGGTGCACCTGTATTGCAAAAAAAAAAATAATAATAATGATTCTTTAATTTTATTAATTTGCTCTTATGTATCCAAACACATTAAGCTAGAATAATTAAATTGTTACAATACGTCAATTAACCTGATAATTAAAATACTTCAAATACTAAAATAACCCTGAGTATATGTGCTGTTTTAAAGGAGGCTGGATCTGACTTATTTTGGAAAGGTCAAAGATGAGGGATGGCTCTGATGATGTGACAATCCTTATTAATTGTTAACCCTTTAGCTTCCATAGCACTCTGCCAAATGTAGGGTTTATTTGTTCCTATTGCATCAAATCAATCCTGCATTATCTCATAGCTTTAAGATTTCAATGATGTGATGGTTTATTTTTAGAATGGCATTGCAGGGTAGGTATGAGAGGCTAGATCTGGTCAGTTTGAAAACAAATAGAATATTTGGGCCGAATATGACCAGTTTAAATACTAAAGGATTAAGCTTTTGTTGCAGTTATTGGACTATTGCCATGCTGGAGCACCACCTTCAAGAGTTCAATCCAGTGTTTCTCAACCCTTTTTCACCTATGGGCCCCTTTCATTCCTATTCTACTCAGGTGGACCTTCAAAGCCATTCAATGTTTTAAATATTTCATAATGTTCTTATAATTAAACATTATTAGGAATCGTATTAAAAAAATTGTTAAAAATATTTTGTGTTATTGTATCTTTTATCTTATATCTATCTTTTACTTGTTTCAGTCATTAGACTGCAGCCATGCTGGGGCACAACCTTGATGAATCTGGTACTTACTCTATTAGTCTCTTTTTGCTGAGCTGCTAAGTTACAGGGATGTAAACACACCAGCACTAGTTCTCAAGTGGTGGTGAGGTGGACAAGCACAGACACGAAGACACATGCATATATCTACATATATACAACATGCTTCTTTATTACTGTTACTAAATTTTCTACAGTCACCTTCACATTCCATGACTACCATTGGGATCGGTCCAGTACTGGACAAGGATTCTGGATTATTTTTCCATAATCTTTGAGAGCGGTTGAGTTCATTTTCAGTATTCTCGTTTGTGAGAGCAGTCAAGTATATGTTGGATATTCTCATTTTAAAAACCATTTCTGGCTAATCGTTGAGAGGACGTTGGTGTTGCCTTGGTGGAGGTTTGCACCCTCTGAGTGCCCTTCTTTTATTTATTATTACTAAGGTGGTGAGCTGGCAGAATTATTAAAGCGCTGGACGAAATGCTTAGCTGTTATTGCACCCCTCACTACGTTCTTAGTTCAAATTCCACTGAGGTCGATTTTTACCTTTCATCCTTTCGGAGTCGATAAAATAAGTACCAGTTGTACACGGGGGGGGGGGGTAATTGACTCATCCCATCCCCTTGGGGCAAAAATTTGAAACCATTATTATTATTATTATTATTATCATATACACATGGGCTTTTGTGAAGGTGCATGGCTTAGTGGCTAGGAGCGTAGCACTCACAGTCTTGAGATTGTGGTTTCAATTCCTGGACTGGCTGCATGTTGTGTTCTTGAGCAAAACACTGTTTCATGTTGCTCCAGTCCACTCCATTGTAAATGTGTAACCCTCTGACAGAATGACCTTCCAATCATGAGGAAGGTTGGCCTACTCACCCAGCCAGCAGGGTGGCAGCATTTGAAAGCAAAAAACAATGCAAAACGCATTGTGACCAGTGATGTGTAACAGAATCCAATAATAGTCTGGTTGATCGTGTGATATGGGTTTTACAGACATTGTCAGCAGCTGGTTTCAGGCTTGAATACTTTTTACTCTTTTACTTGTTTCAGTCATTTGACTGCGGCCATGCTGGAGCACCGCCTTTAGTCGAGCAAATCGACCCCGGGACTTATTCTTAGTAAGCCTAGTACTTATTCTATCGGTCTCTTTTGCCAAACCGCTAAGTTACGGGGACGTAAACACACCAGCATCGGTTGTCAAGTGATGTTGGGGGGACAAACACTTCTGCCCAAATGCAATGAGTTGGTCAACCCAGCTATCAATGGCCACAATTCGTGCTTACAGGGTTTAAAAAAAATAAAAAAATAAAAGAAAGAAAGAAAAGGCTACCCAGAAGAAGAAGAAGAAAAGTCTTAAACTCAAAACTAAACCCATTAAATATATCCTTCACCTAGAAATAACCAAGTGAATAATAATAATAATAATAATAATAATAAACGCAGAAATTAATATAAAAAAATTATACAAAAATAAATAATTGTTGTTCTTGTTGTTGTAAGTTTTATGTTGTTTTCATAAACCACTTGAGCAGGAATTATGAATGAATACAGGATGGAAGGAGAGAAGGAAGGAAGTGGGTAAGCTAAACTGGTTCCAACCCTCCATCACATTCCGGTTGACACACACACACATCCATATATATCCATAGACACATATATCTATCTATCACACATTCATATTTAAATGTACACAAGTGTGTGTATGTATACACACACACATACTACTGTATACATACATATACATATATACATACACATACTTACTACTGTATATATATATATATATATATATATATATATACATACTATTGTATACATACATATACATATATATACACTTACTACTGTATACATACATACATACATACATACATAATATATATATATATATATACACACACACACACACACTCAGAAAGTGTGAAGGAGAATCTAGGTACAGAAAAAATATTTATTGAAAAGAGAAAAAAAAGCTAAGGCCAAGACTGGAAGGAAATTTAGTTTATTCCTTCAGCAGCAGAAGAAAAACGAAGACGGAAAAAGGAGAAAGAAAAGAAAAGGGAGAAGAAGAGCAAGAGAAGGAGGAGGAAGGGGAGGAGTTGGATTAAAGGAAAAACGAGGATAGAAGAAGAAACTTGAATAATTGTGAGAATATGGCAGTTTAGTACAAATTTATCCCTGAATGTATTGATGTAAATAAGTTTTTTTCTTTTTTTTTTTTTTGGTGTGTGTGGAGGGGGGGGGGGTCCACTGTGAAGTAACTGTACTAACAGCGGGGGTGGGGATACGATAGAAAGGGTACAAAGGGTGATAGAGAGGTGGTGACAGTGAGGAAGGTGGTGGTGGTGGGGGGGGGGCAACTTGCCATTCACACAGCAAAGCAAAAATGTCCCAGATTGGTCGTGGAATATTTTATCAAGAAAATCTAATTAATTTTGGATGGCATGTGAAAAAAGATCCCGCCAAAAACCTTAATTGCCAACTGGTGATATATATATATATATATACACACACACACACATGTATATATATATATATATATATATATATACAAAGACACACATACATGTATATATATATACAAACACACACACATATATGTATATATATATATACAAACACACACACATACATGTATATATATATATATATATATATGCACACACGTGTATATATATATATATACACGTATATATATATATACATATATATATATACACACGTATGTATATACACATGTATATATATATATACATACACATATATACATATATATATATACACACGTATGCATATACACATGTATATATATATATATATATACATACACATATATACATACACATGTATATATATATATATATATACATATATATACATACACATATATATATATACATACACATATATACATACATACACATATATACATATATAAATACATACGTATATATATATATATACACATACATACATATATGTACACACAAGGACGTTCACACATATGCATAGATCAAACACACACATATATATATACACTAGCAGTATCGCCCGGCGTTGCTCAGGTTTGTAAGGGAAATAACTATAAAGCATTTTTAGAGAGTTATAGCCAAAAAATAACAAAAAAATGGAAAAAAATGATGGTAAATTTTTTTTTTAGTTAAAAAAGGTGGAGTTGCGTCCCCTAGACAGTTTGTGGTTTGTGTTTCTGATTCTCGACCCCATGTCGAATTTATCGATTTTTTTCAGAACTGGGGGAACTTTTCAAAATTTTCGCTGCGTTAGTTTTGAATTATGACATTGGGCTATGTGTGTGTCAAGTTTCATCAGAATCGGTTGAACGCCATGGTCAGGGTGAGGGTACAAGCAAACAGACACACAGAAACACGCACAGACAAACTGCCGTTTATATAGAGAGAGATACATGAGTGTTTGTGCACATGTTGTGTGCATCTCAATGGGTCTGTCTGTGTCTGTAGCTATTTTTTCTCACCCTTTTTTAATTAAGTTGCACATACTTATTTGCATTGTAATTAGAATTTCTCAATTTCTAGATTCGTTTGGCTTTCTTATTATTAATAATAATACGTCTATCTGTCTGTCTGTCTGTGTTAAGGCAGTGATCTGGCAGAAGTATTAGCATGCTTAGCAAAACGCATAGCAGCATTTCATGTCTTTACGTTCTGAGTTCAAATTCCGCTCAGGTCGACTTTCTCTTTGATTCTTTCAGTGGAGTACTGGGGTCGATGTGATCAACTATCCCCCTCCCCACAAATTGCAGGCCTTATGTCTACAGTAGATAGGATTACTATTATTATTAAGGTGGCAAGCTGGCAGAATCGTTAGCACGCTAGACAAAATTGCTCAGTGGCATTTTGTCTGTCTACGTTCTGAGTTCAAATTCCGTCGAGGCCAACTTAGCTTTTCATCCTTTTGAGGTTGAAAAATTAAGTACCAGTTACATACTGGGATCGATGTAATCGACTTAACTTCTCCCCTCAAAAGCCTTGTGCCTTTAGTAGAAAGGATTATTAATATAGGCTGTGTGGTAAGTAGCTTGTTTACCAACCACATGGTTCCGGGTTCAGTCCCACTGCGTGGCACCTTGGGCAAGTGTCTTCTACTATAGCCTCGGGCCGACCAAAGCCTTGTGAGTGGATTTGGTAGACGGAAACTGAAAAGAAGCCCGTCGTATATATGTATGTATATATATGCATGTGTGTGTTTGTGTGTCTATGTTTGTGTGTCTGTGTTTATGTCCCCGTTACTTAGTGGTTCGGCAAAAGAGACCGATAGAATAAGTACTAGGCTTACAAAGAATAAGTCCTGGGGTTGAGTTGCTCGATTAAAGGTGGTGCTCCAGCATGGCCACAGTCCAATGACTGAAACAAGTAAAAAAAAAAAACATGTAGGTGAAGCAACAAGCTAGCAGCATTGTTACTGCACTGGGCAAAATGCTTAACTGCGTTTTGTCTGTCTTTACGTTCTGAGTTCAAATGCCACCAAGGTTGGCTTTACTTTTCATCCTTTCGGGGTCAATAAAATAAGTACCAGTCGAGTACTGGGGGTTGATGTAATCAACTTAACCCCGATCCTTTGAAACTGCTGGCCTTGTGCCAAAATTTGAAATCATTATTAACCCATTA
Organism: Octopus sinensis; assembly: GCF_006345805.1. NCBI lineage: Eukaryota > Metazoa > Mollusca > Cephalopoda > Octopoda > Octopodidae > Octopus > Octopus sinensis. The sequence goes on from NC_043018.1 coordinate 24,813,898, forward strand.
GCATTCAGATCATTCTGTCAGACCTGTGTAATCATGGACATTAAAACAATGATGATGATGATGAAGATGATAATGATGATGATGGTGATGTTTATATGTGAATGACAGCAAAGACGGTTATGATAACTCCTTTTGATCATCGTAAGTTTCAGCAGTTTTATTAGGACTGCCACAAGGCTAAATAACAACAACAACAACAACAGGATGTCCATCCTCCAGGTGAAACAGGTGGTGAGTAATGGAATCAAAGAAAAAAAAGTTGTTTGGATTGTTTTACTTACGATATGTAGTCTAGATGGTTGGTGAAGAAATCTACTAGACAAGTGAGGAGGTACATCACTGAAAGAAAAAAAATATGTACCTGGTTATATACACAGATATTTGTACAGATATTTATGTGTGCACACTGATACACAAGTTTATATACACATACTCATATAAATATACACACACATATACATAAATACACATATAAATAAATAATATGGGTGGCTTGCTACCAATTTTTCAGCTGAAAGGCAAAAATATATGTCACTAAAGCAACTGAGGGCACTATTCAGCACCAGTATTGCTAGAAAGAAGAATTAAAACAACTCATAGCTACAATAAGCACCATCTTATTGACTGACAAGGAAGGCAAGCTCCCTCAGCACTGGGGATAGCCAGACCACCAAGGCGCCAGTGAGAGCCATTGATGAGCATTAAAGTAAATGTGAAATCACTGGTGATCTGGCTATGCCTGGTGCTTAGGGAGCTTGCCTCCCATGTCAGTCAATAAGATGGTACATTATTGTGGTTATGTGGTGTTTTGACTCATATATATACAACTGTATAATAATATATCATAACAATATTTTATTCTCCGATTTGAAGCGACAATTTTTAAATACAAACAAAGGACTGGGAAATGATCAGCTAGCCCCAGCCAGAATCAAACCCACAAATCAACACTAACATGGCTCCTTGCACACCCGATTGGGCCATATGCTCACCCATCAATTTCAGCTAAATTTAGTTAATATATAAACTTAAACTGTCTAATACTACATATAATATTTGTAAACAACCCAGAAGGCTTTGTAGGTTACGGAGAGAAAGCTACTATGGAAGACCCATAGTATAACAGCAACTGTATAATAATATATCATAATAATATTTTATTCTCTGATTTGAAGTGACAATTTTTAAATACCAACAAATGACTGAAAAATTATGAGCTAACCCCAGGTTTGTTTACAAATATACGTTATATATATATATATATATTTCTTTACTACCCACAAGGGGCTAAACACAGACAAATGGATCAAGTCGATTACATTGACCCCAGTGCATCGCTGGTACTTAATTTATCGACCCCGAAAGGATGAAAGACAAAGTTGACCTCGGCAGAATTTGAACTCACAACGTAACGGCAGACGAAATACGGCTATGTATTTCACCCAGCGTGCTAATGGTTCTGCCAGCTCGCCATCAATATATATATATATATATACACACACACACACACACACACACGCGCATGCACACACACATATATATACATATTTTCTCCCTCTGTTTATTCCTGTGTTCCTTTCTGTTGAAGAGCATAGGCTCGAAATGTAAAAGACTTTCTCACTTCCCAAGCGTTAAACTAATACACCTGTTTGTTGTTTACACACTCGTCTTCGTCTTTTGTTTTTTTGTAAATTCTCACTATATATGCGTGTATAATCCAATGAAAAGAAGATAAAGAAAATTCTTTAGCACATCTTTGATAATAAGTTACACATGTTTCTATACCATCTCCATTTGCAATGCCAGTTTACGCAAAAGTTCTAAATATTACGTAATATATGTGGTTTTTAGGCACTGGAGAGGCACGTCCTTAGGCTTGAACTGAAGTCATGCTATTACATTGTGTGTCTATCAGACCTTATATATACACACACATACACACACACATACATATACATATGTACTCACACACACATAATATATATATGTAAACACACAGACAAATATATATATAAGTGTATGTATAAATGCACTTAATCTTCCACCAAGCCTAAGTCACAATTTATGTTCTTAACAACAGCTTAAAGATAACAAAATTATTTCACTAAATTCTTTGTTATATTTAAAATCAATTGAAAGAAACGCAGAGTATCTCAAAATAAATATGGTAACAAAGGGGTTAAAGAAGGGATGATTTGTGTGCTCGTTATGCAAATTTCCACTCATTCTTCAAGACAAAAATTCACACAAGTCTTGGCTTGTACAGCAAATTACTCGTACAACGGGGCACTCATACTGCGAGTTTCTACTGCACACACACACATATATATATATGATATATATCTATGTATATATATGTAATTATTAGTGATGGAAGCAGTAATAGTACTAAATGGTAATCTGTATATCCAACTTAACATGGATGTCTTGTTAGAATGCTGAACACTGCATTATTTAATTTGAGTGATCCTCTGATACAGACCCATAGTCCATAAAAGCACAGATATATATATATATTGTATCAGACAAGATTCGTCTAGTAGGGGTGCCTGAACTGCCAGATCTCATGATTTCAGTGTAGAGCACTTCTTCAGTTGCAGGTGCCTAGCATCACAAACCTACCAAATCTTGCTTCAAGATATACACATCAGTGTCTTTTCAGTCACAGATGCTGCAAATAACCAGCAGGCTTATAAAAAAAAAAACCCAACTATTAGTGACTGAAGCAGTATCAGTATTAAAAGGCAATCTTCATATCCAACTTAACATGGATGTCTTGCTAGAACGCTGAATACTGTGATATTTGCCTTGAGTGGTCCTCTTACAGTACTTATTCTATCGATATATTTTGCCGAACTGCTTTGTTACATGGATGTAAACACACCAACACCAGTTGTCAAGTGATGATGGGGACAAACAAAGACACATAAACACACACACACACACATATATGACAGGCTTCTTTCAGTTTGCGTCTGCCATATCCACTCACAAGGCTTTGGTCAGACCGAGGCTATAGTAGAAGACACTCGCCCAAGGTGCTATGCAATGGGACTGAACCCAGAACCATGTGGTTGATTAACAAGCTACTTACCACACAGCCACTCCTGTGCCTATATACATCAGAGTAAGCAGGTAAATGTGAAACAAGGTGGGACAAAAATAGTACTCGAATACCAGAGGTAGAGTAATATGATTTATTATTATTAAAGCTGCAAAAACATCACAAAAATATCACAAAAAAACTGCTACTCAGAGTTCCATGTTCCAGTTCTTTGGTCCGAGGGGGGGGGGAGGATATGTTTCATCATAAAGTTTCTCTCAGCCTTAAGTCCCCATTCCAACCCTACTCTTGTCCCACCCTTACTCTACCCTACACCCCACCCTGTCCCATTCCCTACCCCACACAGCTGCTAACTCTAAACTGTCCAACGAGTGGGAACATGAAACTCTGAGTAACAGTTTTTTGTGATATTTTTGCAGCTTTAATAATATATATATATATATATATATATATATATATATACACACACACATATACATAAATATATATACACACATCCATATATATGAATATATATATACACACATACACATATATGAATATATATATACACACACATATACATACACACATACATATGCATACACACACACACAGTTCTTGTTTAGCTCAGGTCAGCTAGGATCCAGTGGACCCATAATTAAACATTCCACTCATGACCATCCTACCTTGTGTTTATTTCTGACACACTATAATATCTAGGAGTACATTACCCAATGTGCCCTGCACCACACGTTTTGAAATAAAGACAAGAACAGCAGAGTGTAATGACATGAAAGACAAAGATTTGACTGTTATTTCTAGCAAGCCAAGGCATCGCCACCCCCCCCCTCGCGTTGGTTGAAAGGTTAGTCTTGTGTTTGTGTTACTGATAGAGAGAAACCACATGTGTTTATTGTGCTACTAGTTTATTTAACTGGGGTACTGGGGTATTGTTGTTACAGGGGCGGTGTATAAAGATGGGACCCCATAAAGATGGGACCACATGTATTTGCTATGGCACCAGATTATCTTAGTTGAAGAGTTAGTGGCTAAGTGGGGTAGGGGACGGGTCAGGGTGGGGGGGATATATGGGGGTAGAGTAAGGGTGGGGCAAGAGTGGGGCTTTAAGCCTGAGAGAAACCTTATGGTGAAATGTATCCCTTTTTTTGTAAGCATCCTCTACTCCTCGCCCACCACATCTTTGTTGGCATCATCATCAATCCCATCTCCATGACGACCACCATGATAATGATGGTGACGATGATGATGGTGGGGAGGGGCCACCATCAATCATCACCATCATCTCATCACACATCTCCGCTACCATCACCACCACCACTCCAAAGGTTTTAGTTTGCCTGGGGCTATAAACAGAAAATACTTGCTCAAGGTACCATACAATGGGACTGAACTTAAAACAATGTGTTTGCAATCTGGCCTTCTTAACAAACTATTGATGGTTTTTAAAAACTGATTTAAAAATAAATTTATTTATTAATTATTTACTTCGTTTTGCGTTTATTTTGCAAGATTCTTGATTTGAAATGGTGTGTTGAAGCCAATATTGCATTCTGGGAGGGTCGTATTACCAACAAGGACACATGCACTGGTTATGTTTCACTTAGGTTTATCACCAATTAATTTGATAACTGACTAATTGATTAACAAATAGATTATCTAGTTGATTGGTTGTAGAACTGAACTTAAACACGTAACATTGTGTAACAAAATCTTAATTTTTATTTTCTGTCTTTGGTCAGTAAGAGTTATTATCTAGAAATCAAAGGAAGTGACTACTCTTCCCTTCAAACTTTGCTTTTGTGACCTGGATGTCATTGTTTTGAAACTAACCTATTTTCCATTACATTTCAGATAGATTCAACGCTGAGTTACTGAATTTCAGAAATATCATTATAACAAATATTCTGCTCAATGCCACAGATTTGCTTGTCAATTGCCTGGCTTTTACCATTTGAGTAATTTCTCTTAGTGGCTGACAATATGTTCATGTGTTTATGGATATATATATATATATTCTTTTGTTTCAGTCATTTGACTGTGGCCATGCTGGAGCACTGCCTTTAGTCAAACAATTCAACCCCAGGACTTATTCTTTGTAAGCCTAGTACTTATTCTATTGGTCTCTATTTTGCTGAACTACTAAGTTACAAGGACATAAAGACAACCAACATTGGGGGACAAACACAGACACACAAACATATGCATATATATGTTGCTACACATCGCTGATCACAATGCGCTTCGCATTGTTTTAGCCTTCAAATGACGCCACCTCGCTGGCTAAGCGAGCAGGCCAACAGAACAAAGAGTGAGAGAAAGTTGTGGCAAAGGAGTACACCAGGGATCGCCACCCACCCCCTGCCTGAGCCTTGTGGAAATTTAGGTGTTTTTGCTCAATAAACACTCACAACGCTTGGTCTGGGAATCGAAATCGCAATCCTATGACCGTGAGTCTGCTGCCCTAACCACTGGGCCATTGCACCTCCATATATATATATATATATATATACATACACACACACACACACACACAATGGGTTTCTTTCAATTTCTGCCTAGCAGATCCACCCACAAGGTTTTGGTTGGCTATAGTAGAAGACACTTACCCAAAGTGCCATGCTGTGGAACTGAACCTGGAACCATGTGGTTGCAAAGCAAGCTACTTACCACACACCTACTCCTGCTCCTATATATATATATATATATACAAAGGCGGCGAGCTGGCAGAAACGTTAGCACGCCGGGCGAAATGCGTAACCGTATTTCGTCTGCCGGTACGTTCAGAGTTCAAATCACGCCGAGGTCGACTTTGCCTTTCATCCTTTCGGGGTCGATAAATTAAGTACCAGTTACGCACTGGGGTCGATGTAATCGACTTAATCCGTTTGTCTGTCCTTGTTTGTCCCCTCTATGTTTAGCCCCTTGTGGGCAATAAAGAAACATATATATATATATATATATGTATATATACACACACACATACACACACTAGTGAGCACATAAGTGCAAAACAAGATGGAAAAAATAGTACTCAATTACCAAAGGTAGGGTAATATGTTTTTATCCACAATAAGATGCTTTCAATCATCACAACTGTCCGACTAACGAGAATGTGAAACACCGAGTAATAGTTTTGTGACAATTTTGCAGCTTTAATAAAAATATGCGTGTGTGTGTTTGTGAACAAATGTCTTTTTTTTTGCTGTTTGTTTTGTTTGTATACATGTGTGTATGTTTATTGTGATGTCTCCATAGGTCAGCGGCTCACAGTTGAACTGCCCCAGGAAGGGAGAGACACATCGGAGATATCGAAGCGGGCAACATCAACACCAGCTGCACATTTCAGCTGCAACACCTGCATCAGCATCTAGCTGCTCCACCCTGCAGCAGATCATCTATAAATATTATGATAGATGCGGCATGCATCGGTAGTTGTGTAATGGTGGGGGGGGGGCAGTGGAGGTAGTGTGTTGTGATGGTGGTGGTGGTGATGATGGTAGTGGTGGTGGTAGTGATGGTGGTATGGTGGTGATGGTGATGATGGTAGTGGTGGTGGTGGTGGTGATGATGATGGTGGTGTGGTGGTGATGGTGGTGGTGATGATGATGGTGGTGGTGATGATGGTGGTGGTGGTGATGATGGTGATGGTAGTGTGTTGTGATAGATGTGTAGTGGTGATGGTGGAGGTGTGGTGTGTGGGGGGGGGCACGTTGCAGTGTTGAACATCTGTCAATGTTAAATGTAGTCTTCCTGTTATCTTTTATTTGTCTCACTCATTAGACTGAGGCCATGCTGGAGCACTGACTTGACATCAAATGAACCAAACCCAGTACTTATCTTTTTCTAAAGCCTGGCACTGCTGTGAACAGCAGAAGTGTGCAAGCATGGCAGAGTTCAATCTCAACCTGAGCCAAGTGGCTTCACTCTGCATGCTTTAACTTCGTTACTATGGTAACAGTCCAGATGCTTATCGATAACTCTTCATATGTGTACATGCACATGCTTTTATATATACATACATATATGTATATACATACATTTTTTATATATACATACATATATGTATATACATACATTTTTTATATATACATACATATATGTATATACATACATTTTTTATATATACATACATATATGTATATACATACATTTTTTATATATACATGCATATATGTATATACATACATATATGTATATACATACATATATGTATATACATACATGTATGTATATACATACATATATGTATGTGTGTGTATATATGTGTATATATACACATGTGCATGTTTTTATACATACATATATGTATGTGTGCTTGTATATGTGTGTGTATATATGTGTATATATGCACATGTGCATGTTTTTATATATACATACATGCTTGTATGTGTGTGTGTATATATATGTGTATATATGCACATGCGCATGTTTGTGCGTGCATGTGTACATGTGTGTGCGTATGTGTTCTTAAAGGAAAACACTTCATTATAAGGGAATTAAAACACAGGCCCAGCCAATTATTATTCTTCAGGTTATCAGAAATGACATCACTGCCACCACCATCACCATCGTCACCATCCCACCTTCACCACCACCTGCAGTAACATCATCATCATTATCGACAACAACAACAACCACAACAACAGGTTCAATCAGGGCAGACCTAGAGCTAATCAGCAAGTACAACAGGGCCACCATCACCACCAGACCATTATTGCCGTTATTATCATGTTTTCTGATAAGCCATCCAGATTTTCTGTGGCACTAATTATGAAAGTAATTAGCATGAGAGGGTGGGGTGTGGTGGAGACTGGGGTTGGAGAGAGGTGGTTATAAAGATTTGCAGACAGTGTAGAGAGGAGGAGGAGGAATAAAAGATGGTGTTATGTGAAATGTGGATGAAGAATCTGGGAGCTAGAGAAGGAATTACACAGTTACACACACTCACACACAAACAAAAATACACACAGGCAAATTATTATATTTGGGACTATAAAAATCTGCAGGGCCTTCTTAAGGTTTAAAAGATGATTATGGGAAGAAGGCGACTTCCTTCACAACCTTGCTACCAAGTAGGTGGCCAGACAGAATTAATTTTAAATTAAAAGGAGAAAGAGAAGAATGAAATAATAAATGAATGAATGAATGCAGGAGTGGCTGTGTGGTAAGTAGCTTGCTTACGAACCACATGGTTCCGGGTTCAATCCCACTGCGTGGCACCTTGGGCAAGTGTCTTCTACTATAGCCTCAGGCCGACCAAAGCCTTGTGAGTGGATTTGGTAGACGGAAACTGAAAGAATCCCGTCGTATATATGTATATATATATATGTGTGTGTGTGTGTCTGTGTTTGTCCCCCTAGCATTGCTTGACAACCGATGCTGGTGTGTTTATATCCCCGTCACTTTGCAGTTCGGCAAAAGAGACCGATAGAATAAGTACTGGGCTTACAAAGAATAAGTCCCGGGGTCGAGTTGCTTGATTTAAGGCGGTGCTCCTGCATGGCCGTAGTAAAATGACTGAAACAAGTAAAAGATTAAAAGATTTTTAATACATAACTACATACAAACATATGGCTGAACTTGGGTCCTTGGAGAGAGAATGTAAATCCTTAATTCATCTGCTACGAATGACCATGATGTCTGGGACCCTTCTGAAGATTTAAAGGATGATGGTTAAAACAAGATGCTTTCCTTCACATCTTGTTACCAAATATGGCAGCCAGTCAAGATTTTATTCTAAAATTAAAAAGTGAAAGAAAAGCACAAGCAACCATACCTATATACATACACACAGACATACATACATACATACAGGGAAAGTTTACGAAAATAACAAAAGACGAAGACAGGTGGTGTACAAAACAAACAGATGTATTAGTATAATGCTCAGGAATAGAAAAAGTCTTTTACGTTTCGAGCCTATGCTCTTCTATAGAAAGGGACACAGAAAAAACAAGGAGAGAAGAAAAATGTGTGTAGTGGCTAACGATCTATCATGGCGACTAGTGCTGGACAGGTTTAGGTGTGTCTGTGTGGCTAAGAAATTTGCTTCCCAACCACATGGTTTCAGGTTCAATGCTGAAAGAAGACACCTGTCCAAGATATCACACACTTTTGGTAAGTGTTTTTTTCAATATAGGATTTGGTAAATGCAAATTGAAAGAAGCTTGTTGCATGTGTGTGTGTGTGTGTGTATATATATATATATGTATGTGTGTGTTTGACATGGTTGGGTCTCTTTGTCCTGTCATTGCACAAAAGTTTTAAAGGAGTGTCATCATTTTAAACAATGGTGATCTTCGTTCTAGTCTTTTGTTGTTCCAAACATCATCTTAATTCACCAATATTTGTCTTTTGTTATATTCCAAACATTATCCTAATATACCAATATATATTTGCCATATGTTACATTCCAAATACCATTTTAGTATATCTTGATGACCCTGCTGGTGCTGACACCAGGTAAAAAGCATCCAGTCCACACTGTGAAGTGGTCGGCATTTGGAAGGGCATCTGGCTGTAAAAACCATGCCAAAACTGACCTCTCCTCTGCTGGTGCCATGTAAAAAGCACTCAGTCTACTCTATGGGGTGGTTGGCATTTTGAAGGGCGCCCAACTGTAAAAACCCTACCAAAACAGACACAGTAGCCTGGGTTAGTCTTCTTCTACCTGGCCAGCTCCTGACAAACTGTCCAACCCATGCCAGCATGGAAGACAGGCATTAAATGATGATGACGATTAGGGGTCAGATGAATTTATTTTTTCTGTATTTATTTTTAATTCTTTCCAATATTTTATCTTTTACTTGTTTCAGTCATTAGACTGTGGCCATGCTGGAGCACTGCCTTGAAGAATTTTTAGTCAAATGACATGACCCCACTCCTTTTTTTTTTCCTTTAAAGCCTGATACTTATTCTCTCAGTCTCTTGCTGAACCACTAAGTTACAGGGATGTAAACACACCAACACCGGTTGTCAAGTGGAGGGAGGGGGACAAACACAGACAGAGAGACAGACACATACACCCACACCCACAAACATGACAGGCCTATTTTAGTTTCTGTCCGCCAAATCCACTCACAAGGCTTTGGTCAGCCCAAGGCTATAGTAGAAGACACTTGCCAAAGGTGCTCTGCAGTGGGACTGAACCTGGAACCTTGTGGTCGGGAAGCAAGCTTCTTGCCACACAGCCACATTTGAATTAGTACAAAAGATATTTTTATTGCAGTTTTTCATGTTTTTTTTAAATATATTTTTTTATTTCTAGCCTTATTCTTCCTCTACAACTTTTATTTATCATTTTTGAAATTTGAGTAAATTTTACCTCTTTTCAGATATATGATCATGGAGTGCCAAGTATAATCCCCACCCCACAACAAAAAAAAAACAAACAAAACCCAATCCAACTCATCCGACAGGGTTTTACACAGTTTCCATCAAACCAATGTCGCTTTCATTTATAAGGTTTAGGCTGACTCAAGGTTATATGTGGCACGTAAAAAGCACCATCCGTTTGTGGCCATTGCCAGCCTCACCTGGCCCCCGTGCCGGTGGCACATAAAAAGCACCATCCGATTGTGGCCATTGCCAGCCTCACCTGGCCCCCGTGCCGGTGGCACATAAAAAGCACCATCCGATTGTGGCCATTTGCCAGACTCGTCTGGCACCTGTGCCGGTGGCACGTAAAAAGCACCCACTACACTCATGGAGTGGTTGGCGTTAGGAAGGGCATCCAGCTGTAGAAACATTGCCAGATCAAACTGGGCCTGGTGCAGCCTTCTGGCTTCCCAGACTCCAGTTGAACCGTCCAACCCATGCTAGCATGGAAAGCGGACACTAAACGATGAGGATGATGATGATGATCAATGATGCCACACAGTTGGATTGAACTCAAGACTTCATGGTCATGAACTGCTTAACCACTTGTCCATGCTTTCAATACAACATATTCTGTGTCTGAATGAAAAGGGCCGGATATTCACAGCTGGATAAGCTTTGATCGTGGGTCTCCAGGAAGAGGGCTTACTGTGCTGGAACTGAGAAAGACAACGACAACTGCAACAGCAGCAGTACAGGTAGCCCCTGCAGCAACAACAGCAGCAGCCACAACAACAACAGCAGCAGAGGCAACAACAACAATACCAGCAGATATGATTTGGAAGCAGAACAAAAATAAAATAAAACTGGATTACGAAAGAGAGTTATTGTTTGTTTTTTTTTTCCTTCTGTGTTTTTTTTCTCTAAAAGTTCTTCCTTGAGCCAATGAAAACCAAATATTATAAAAAAAAAAAAATGAAAAAATATCTCCAGGAACTAATAATGGTTTGTCATCCTGTGGTGTGGTGCTTGAAATGGTTCCAATATTGATCAATTTTTATGCTTCAAGAAACACAAAGAGAAGGAAAATGGTAAAACAACAAAACCAGCATACTCCAATATTTTTCCAGATAATTAAGAATTCTTCTTCATGTTTAGAATTCCTTTCAATCCAAATGTGACAAAAAAAAAAGCAGAACACAAAAAAAAACTTATACAAAGAAATAACTTTTTCTTTTGTTTTTAAGTTTTTTTAAAAGCCTTTTTCTAATTTTTCTTTTCTTTTTGGAATGTATTTGTTTTGTTAAAACCAACTTTGGCCTCAAGCACCGTGGCCCACCACAGGCTTCCTTCCCTGTTGTGTTTCTCCAATAAGACAAATCATCTTATGTAGAAGAAACCATCAAGGAAGTTTCCAGGTGGTATGGTTCACTTGATCTGCTAGAAATATCAGTTAAATCTCCCTTTAACTCACACACTCTGCTAGCTTAAAAGAAAGGAAAGACACATTAAATAATGTACTCATGTCAAAAAAAATCCTTTCAAATAAAAAAAAAATCCAAGGATTGATCGTGGATGGAATGCTTTTCATCATAGGTCTCCCTGCTGGATCAGGAGTTGACCTAGGGTTAAACATCAACATCATATCACGTTTATAAACTAAAATACCACCACCACCGCTGTCACTGCTACAGCCACCACCATTATTATTATTATTATTATTATTATTATTATTATTCATTTTTGAATTTGGTTTGCAATATTCTTTATGTGAGTCTGTGTGTTGAAGCATATTCTGCTGTGTCTGGGGAGAGTCATTCTCTTTCAATGCCTTATAACAACTATTAAAAAGGTTGCAAGATGCAATGAAAATTTTAGAAAAGTGAAAAAGAAATATATGGAAATTTTACCAGTGACTGTGTTAAATAATAAGGCACTAAAAGAGAATGGCTCTCCCCAGACACACCAGAATTATTATAATTATTTTTTTATTATCATTTCATTATATGTAAACCTGAACACTTAATGTCTGTCTTTGTATTGTCCCTCTCATTCCTCACCCTTGTGACAAATAAATGAAATTATTATTATTATTATTATTTATATATTAACATACTAAAGCAAGATGTGTTATGCTGTCATGTGGTTAGTTGAAGGGGGGGAGAGCAAAAGAAACAGGGAGAGAGAAGTGTTAATGACATGAGGTAGGAGGAAAGTATTAGTTATTACACTAAGACACTGTCAAGCGGTCAGTTCAAAGGAGGAATGAAAAGAAAGAGAGAGAGAGAGAGAGAAAGAGTGTGTTAGTGGTGAAAGGCAAAGGGAAAGGGTTTGCTATTATGTTGTGTGGTGAGTTAGCTGAAGAAAGAGGTAGAAAGTAAAGAGAAAAATCATCATCATCATCATCATTTAACATCCATTGTCCATGCTGGGATGCGTTGGATGGTTTGACCAGAGCTGGCAAGATGGAAGGCTGCACCAGATTCCAGTCTGATTTGGCAAGGTTTCTATGGCTGGATGCCCTCCCTAATGCCAACCACCTTAAAGAGTAGTATGCTGGGTGCTTCTATGTGGCACTGCACAGGTGCAATATACCATGAGTACTTTTATGTGGCATCACATGGGTGCTTTTATGTGGTATTTCATGAGCACTTTTATGCTGCACCGCATGGACACTTTTACACTGCACCACACAAGCACTTTTACACTGCACCACACAAGCACTTTTACACTGCACTACACAAGCACTTTTACATCACACCTCACAGGCACTTCTACACTGCACCACACAGGCAACTTGTGAAGTAAACACAGCAATGTCACTCAGCACACTGTCCCATGAAGGTCATTGTTTGCTCTCACTGCACATGCAACTGTGTGCTACCATCTGTTGGCATGCTACAGAACTAGTCTGAGAACTTTTTGATACCACCTTGTACGTACATATGTAAACAAGTTGCAGGTTGTGAATCGAAGGAAGATTTGGCTGCTATATCTACCATGGTTAGCTACCACATAGCAGTTTCCCACATTAGCTCATCACACACACACACACACACACACACAAAGACAGCAGGATATGAAATGAAAAGAGATTTGGCAGCAACTCAGCTGCTATTTCTAGTAGGTCAAAAGACCACATGACCGGCACCGACCCATCTTGAGCTTCTCCTCGTTGGTTCATTGTTTTACAGTAAGGGGTGAGAACGGGGTTAGAGATGTACCCAGGGGTGAAAATCGGGCTACCCCCAGGTTGATAGCTGTTCTTTCACAGATATTTTCTGCAAGGTTTAACAACTAATGCCTGCTAATGTCTTTATCATGTGTTACCGTTTCCTTCCTCTTCTCCCTTATCATCATCATCATCTTACTGCCATCTCTCCAGGTCCCATGTTCTTCCCTTTGTCTCTACAGGAAAAATTTCCTTTTACAAGTTTTTTTTGTGTGTGTGTGGGGGGGGGGAGATTCTCTATCAGTTTTCTTTTTCTTTTTTGGCGGGGGGTGGGGGTGAATGTTCCCCCATGCTTTTTTTTTCCAGTTCTTTTTGCTTGATTTTTGGTTTTTTTTTAAAAAACTTTTTGTTGTTTTTGATCGCTGGTGTTGTTGTTGCTGTTGTAGCCGTTGCTGTTTATGCTGTAGTGTAAGTCTGTTGTTGATAAAGTTGTTAAAAAGGTCTTGTTTGTTGGCTCTTTATTTTTCAATTTTATTTTTCAGCTGAGAGAGAGAGAGAGAGAGAGAATGGGGGAGGGAGAGAGAGAGAGAGAGAGAAAGATTAAGGATGTTGTTGTTTTTAAATTTCACTTTGAAGCTCCAAACATGTTTCAGGTTCATGCAGTCAGGTTCATTTGAGATATGTGTGTGTGCATGCATATGTAAAAATATATATATATATATATATATATATACAAGTGTGCTTATGTGACTGTGGATATATCTGAATGCACACACACACACATCAATGTGTCAGTCATGTATATATGTGCATAAGTGTTTGTTTAGGTGTGTATATGTGTGTGGGGGGAATGGTGCTTGTGTATGTATGTGCATAAGTGTACCTATGTGCTTGTGATTGCGTCTGAATATGCATGTACCTATGCGTAAATATACATGCATGTATGTTTTTTGGTTATGTGCATGTGTACTTATGTGTATACGTACGTATGTGTGTGTGTGTGTGTGTGTGTTTGGCAAGGAGAAGAAACTAGTACTACATGAACAACAACAGCAGCAACATCAAACACCCTTCTTTATCAGGAATTACAAAATGGTAAATCTCACCCACCCGCCCATCTACCCACCCATCCACCTGCAGTGGAACCATTTAAATAAAAATATAAATAAACAGGGTGGAGAAGGAATGTTCTTAGAAAGAATTAGATTTGACAATTTTGCAACTTTGGCAACGGTCCATTGACTTCCAGGGTGGATAGACGGATGGATGGTGGTAGAGAATGGTGTGGGGGGGGGGGAAAGAAATGGTAGAATGGTAGTGGTGATGTGGGTGGAAGTGGTGTGGAGGGGAAGTACTGCCCCCACCCCCACCCTCCTATGTTGTGAGTCTTATGCAGGACTGAATTTTTTGGGTGAGATACAAGTAGGGTATTATCTCAGTGTACCTCATCCACCCTGAATCTTCGTATGTGCACAAAAAAGAAACGCATACAAGTGCGCTTGTGTGTGTGTGTGTATGCTTACACATATGCACATAAACATATATATGCATACAAAACCACAGCTATATGCAATGGTACACGCACACACACACACATGCAGTCTTCAATGCTTTACACATACACACATATATACACAGAGATAGACAGACAGAAAGAAAGAAAGATATATATATAGATAGATAGATAGACAGACAAACAGATGGAGAGATAGATAGATAAATAGACTGACAGACAGACAAACAGACAGATAGACTGACAGACGGACAGATAGACGGACGGACAGACAGGTAGATAGATAGATAGATAGAAAGATAGATAGATAGATAGACAGACAGACAGACAGACAGGCGGAGAGATAGATAGACAGACAGACAGATAGATGGATGGACAGATAGGTAGACAGACAGACAGACAGACAGATAGATACACAGATAGATAGACAGATCATAGATGTGTGGAAAGAGAAAGTGAGAAATATGTACTGAGAGAGAGAGAGAGAGAGAGTGTGTGTGTGTGTGTGTGTATGTGTGTATTAAGAGGGTGGGTAGTGGTGAAAAACGAAGATGATGAGAGAGAAGGAAAAGAAAGAGACAGATAGACAGAGTGAGGAAGTCTCTTTCTCACCCCCTCTTTATTTTAATAATACATTGGGGAAGCAGTGGCCTCTCTTAAAGAAAGAGTGAGAGTAGG
Organism: Octopus sinensis; assembly: GCF_006345805.1. Classification (NCBI taxonomy): domain Eukaryota; kingdom Metazoa; phylum Mollusca; class Cephalopoda; order Octopoda; family Octopodidae; genus Octopus; species Octopus sinensis. Next base: position 24,829,645 of record NC_043018.1, read on the forward strand.
GATTAGTTTTGGGTCCCTGAAGACACATGGCAGAGCAAGTGTAGAGGTGAGAGTTGCCTTACAAATGAGAGGGGTCAAACATCAGAGTGTAGGATTTGGTGAAGTGTGGGTGGGGGATGGCGAGGGAGGAAGAAGGGGAGAGAGAGAGAGAGAGAGAAAGAGTACATGCCTACATGTGTTGAAACAACACAGACTGTGAAGGAGGAATGTGTATACGTATATGCACACACACACATATATATATACATATATATATATATATGCATATACACATATATACATATACACACATATATATATGTATATGTATATATATATGTATATATATATATGTATATATATACGTATGTATATATATATATACATGTATATATGTGTGTGTGTATATACATATGTATATGTTGTATGTGTGTGTGTGTATATATGTATGTGTGTATATATATGTGTATATGTATATATATATATATATATATGTATATATATATGTGTGTGCGCGTGCATATATGTATACACCCATGTGTATATATATATATATATATATATATATATACATGGGTGTGTGTATATATATGTATGTGTGTGTATGTGCATATGGTTGTGTATATATATATATATATATATATATATATATGTATATGATGAATACACACACACATTCTGTGAAGAAAAGGCTCTGCCCTAAACATTAAAATTTATGTCTTACTACCACCACCGCCACCACAAACCCCAAAACCACCACCAAGACAGCAACAACAATAACAACATGCAAAGTTATTCATGTTCCTATAATCTATATATTGTATGTAGTTTGGGACCACCATGTCCTCAGCATAGATGAAAGGGCCCTGTTGGGATTTGTCAACTTCTTGCTAAACCAAACTGATGTTCCATATGCGTGTATGTGAGTGTGAGTGTGTGTATGTGTGTACGTGTGTGTGTGTGTGTGTGTGTGTGTGTGTGTGTGAATGTGAGAACCACTCACACGTTTGCTTTTTTGAAAATGTCTGTCGTCTGACCAAATATCTGGGTTGGTTGCTTTGACAACCACCAATGTTGACAGACCCAGAACACACGCACACTCACACAAGTACACACACACGTTTGTATGTGTGTAGAATTGCATGTGTGGCTTGGTGGTTAGCGTCTTCCACTCATGACTGTACAATTATGGTTTCAATTCTTGGACTGGGTGATGCATTGTGTTCTTGAGCAAGACACTTCATTTCCCATTGTTCCAGTCCACTCATCTGGCAAACATGAGTAAACCTGTGGTGGACAGGTGTCCTGTCCAGGAGGGGAATATACACACACCATAGAATCTGGTAAAATGTCCTTATTAGCCTATGGGTTGAGAAAGACTCTTGATCATAGGCATGGCTGTGTGGTAAGAAGCTTGCTCCTCAATCATATGGTTCTGGTTTCAGTCCTAGTGTGTGACACCTTGGAAAAGTGTCTTCTACTATAGCCTCAGCTTGACAAAGGCCTTGTGAGTGGATTTGGTATACAGGAACTAAACAAAGCCCATCCAATGTGTGTGTATATCATCATCATCATCGTTTAACATCCGTTCTCTATGCTAGCATGGGTTGGACGGTTCGACTGGGGTCTTGGAAGCCAGAAGGCTGCACGAGGCTCCAGTCTTATCTGGCAGTGTTTCTACAGCTGGATGCCCTTCCTAATGCC
>NC_043018.1:24833827-24851327 GCF_006345805.1 Octopus sinensis
ATGGGTTGTCAAGCAATGGTGGGGCGGCAAACGAACACAAATACACACAAGCGCATGCAAGAACCAACTCAAAACAACACTAAAAGCCACTGGAATTGAACCTAAATCATTTGAAACACAAGCCTGAGACTGTACCAAGCAGCAGTGTTCCATCACCATTGGAACCCAAAACTTCGAAGCCACCAAAAGAGAAAAGGAAGAACTCAAGCGACAGGAGAGAAAGGCTCAACAAAACCAACCTCGTCTCTCCAACAACATTGCCATTCAGTCAATGCCATTGGCTCTTCTATGCAAGAATTGGTCTACAGAGTCATTGATGGCATCACCATAAAGGAAGCATTCAGCAAAGAAGGAAATAAATTCTTGGATATGAAACATTCTTTGACTGGTTTCAGCCATTTGACTGCGGCCATGCTGGAGCCCGCTTTTAGTCGAGCAAATCGACCCCAGGATTTATTCTTTGTAAACCTAGTATTTATTCTATCAGTCTCTTTTGCTGAACTGCAAAGTTACGGAGACGTAAAGGCACCAGCATCAGTTGTCAAGCGATGTTGGAGGATGGGGGGGGACAAACACAGACACACAAACATACATATATATATATATATATATATATATATATATATATATATATATATATATATATATATATTATATATATATTAAATTAGAGATAAAACCACTATTAGGCAAATCAAACAGTGAAAAACATAAACAAAACATAGAAATAAAGTTAATTAATATAATATACAAAATATATAAAAAATAGTGGTTTTATCTCTAATTTAATATATATATATATATATATATATATATAGGCGTAGGAGTGGCTGTGTGGTAAGTAGCTTGCTTACGAACCACATGGTTCCGGGTTCAGTCCCACTGCGTGCACCTTGGGCAAGTGTCTTCTACTATAGCCTTGGGCCGACCAAGCCTTGTGAGTGGATTTGGTAGACGGAAACTGAAAGAAGCCCGTCGTGTGTATATATATATATATATGTATGTGTGTGTATATGTTTGTGTTTGTCCCCCCAACATCGCTTGACAACCGGTGCTGGTGTCCCCGTAACTTGGTGGTTCGGCAAAAGAGACCGATAGAATAAGTACTAGGCTTACAAAGAATAATGCCTGGGGTCGATTTGCTCGACTAAAGGCGGTGCTCCAGCATGGCCACAGTAAAATGACTGAAACAAATAAAAGAGTAAAAGAGTATATATATATATATTTATACTGTAAAATTAGATTTAATCCTAAATCTAATTTTTCCCTGTAAGTTTGGATTTACTCCCTAATATTATTATTATTATATAGTTAATAGTTGCAATTGTTTTTGTTCCAGCACATGATCTCAGATCAGGTCACTTGCTATGCAAGTACATCTCTGTAGTATACATATATATACATATGTACATATATATACATACATATACATACAAATATACATATATAGACAAATATATATATATATAATATATAATATATATATATATACACATACATATAAATATACACACATATAGTAGATAGATACAAACAGACACACGTATACATATATGATTGATTGATTGATTGATTCTAGTTTCAGTCACGAGCTGCGGCCATGCTGGGGCACCGCCATTTAGAATTGGAAATATACACACACATATATATATACACTTACATATATAATTATATGCATTTTTTGCAGGCTTGGCTGTATGTATGCATGTGTGTATGTGAGCACAAACATATGCATGCCTACACATATGCACGCACAACAAGCCCATAGTTAAATGATACACATCCATCAAGCATCAAAGTTATTTTGGAGAAAAATGGAATTAATTGAGGCAATGTCCTTTGCTTGCTGAGACCAAGAGGAAGATTCATCACTACAACAGCTACCACCATCATCACCACCACCAACAATAACAATGGCAATACTACCACCATCACTACTGCTGTCAGCACCATCGAAACCACCACCACCACCATGACCATCACTGCTCCTTTCCTTGTCATCATCATCATCACCACTATCCTTAAATTCCCTTTTGCTGAGTCTGCTTCTTTAAGTCATCCTCTCAAGAGGCATACACCCACCCACACAGATACACACACACACACACGCACACACATATATATATATATATGTATAGACATACATAAAGATACTTATACACATATACACACACACATATATAAAGATACATACACACACATATACATACATATTATGTACACATACATATACACACATATATACACACATGTACATATACACACACATATATACACGTATATACACACACACATATATACACATATATACACACACACATATATATATATACTATATACATATATACACACATGTATACATATACACATACATACATATATATATATATATACATAAACACAAACATAGAAATATATACATAAACACACGTATACACACGCACACATATATATACATACATATATACATACACCCACACACACATATATACATATACACATATACATACACACATACATACACACACATACATATACATACACACACACACAAATACATACACACATACATACATACACACACACACACACATATATATATATATTATATATATATATATATGTATGTATTAGACCACACATTGTGTTTACATAATGACTGTTTTGTCAAAGAACCTCATCCGACTGCACCAGTTGGTAGCAGTGGTTGTAGTTGTTGTTGGTGTTGTTCTTCTCATTGATGTTATTCTTTTTAGTATTATTCTTTTAATACCCTTTTCGTTATCTTCCCCCAACTTTTTCCTTAGAATTCTACTACTGCTCCTCCTCATCCTCCTACTACTACTACTACTGTTAGTATTATTATTATTATTATTGCTAAGCTCCTTGTAAGTATTTAAGAAATCATTATTATTCCTTGTGCTTCCTGGTTTACATCTTGTAGAACAATATCCAAACAAGGAGCCGGAGGCAGCACAAAGAACATGTCACTTGATCGACAACACTCTCTGGTAATATGCCAGCCGTTTCCAGTGGGAAGGAACTGTTCTTCCGGACTAAGTAAATATTGACAACGCTTTGGATACGGTCAGTTTTTATCTGTTACATATTTCAGTTATCAGCTTTTGGTCATGCTGGGGCAGTACCTTCAAGAATTTTAGTCGAATGTATTGACCCCAGTGGTAACGATTTGCTTTGTAAAGCCTGGTATTTATTCTATCAGTATCTTTTGCTGAACGACTAAGTTGTAGGAACGTAAAGACACCAACAAAGACACACACACAGACATTAACTTAAATGGAAAATATAAGCAGATAGAGTCTCATATATATATATATATATATATATATATTGATAGAAATGGCAAGACAACAAAAGAATAAAAGAGACCTCGATATTATGTAAATAGAGGAATTTATCTGAAAATGTAATATGTGACAATTATTCGGTAGCCATGATCAAATTCTGAGTTTCGGATGTTGGGGTGGAAATCCACCCCGACATCTCTTTTTTTTTTACATACCATTTTTTGCGATGGCTGGATAACTGAAGAGATGGCAGTGTGGATTTCCACCCTGAGATCCAAAACTCAAGAGTTTTATCATGGCTACCGAATAATTGTCACATATTACATTTACAGATATCATCATCATTTAACGTCCATTTTCCATGCTAGCATGGGTTGGACAGTTCGACCGGGGTCTGGTAAGCCATGGAGGCTGCACCAGGCTCCAGTCTGATTTGGCAGTGTTTCTACAACTGGATGCCCTTCCTAACGCCAACCACTCCATGGTATATATATTCATATACACACACACACACACAGTAGTAGCTGCTTTCTCATATATAAGCAAAACCACTGCTAGAAAGAAGCATTGAAATGAGTCAATGTTGATGCAATGTGTGCCCCTTGTATGACACTTGAGGCCGGCCAAAGATTTGCACATTCTATTGCATAATGCACACCTTCCCACATGCTGCACATGATCTGTCATGAACAACAGCTGTATCACAATTTATAAGGGGTCGATTCCTGTGAGTTCTCTGGTGGCTGACCAGGCCTGCATGACTTAAGCATTTCCTCTCACAAACCACACATATATCTCTTTTACTCTTTTACTTGTTTCAGTCATTTGACTGTGGCCATGCCGGAGCACCGCCTTTAATCGAGCAAATCGACCCTGGGACTTATTCTTTGTAAGCCCAGTACTTATTCAATCGGTCTCTTTTGCCGAACCGCCAAGTGACAGGGACGTAAACACACCAGCATCGGTTGTCAAGCAATGCTAGGGGGACAAACACAAACACACACACACATACATATATACGACAGGCTTCTTTCAGTTTCCGTCTACCAAATCCACTTACAAGGCATTGGTCGGCCTGGGGCTATAGCAGAAGACACTTGCCCAAGATGCCACGCAGTGGGACTGAACCCGGAACCATGTGGTTGGTTAGCAAGCTACTTACCACACAGCCAAATAAATATACGATGGGCTTCTTTCAGTTTCCGTCTACCAAATCCACTCACAAGGCTATGGTCAGCTTATAGCTATAGTAGAAGACACTTGCCCAAGTTGCCATGCAGTGGGACTGAACTTGGAATCGTGTGGATGGGAAGCAAACTTCTAACCAGACAGCCACGCCTGTTGAATTTCTCCATTTGCTTCTTCATGATTCCTTGTTTGTACAGAGCACAAAATGAACAGCTTTGTGAGGCAGCAAGTCAAGAAATATGCTGCCTGACAGGAACCACTCCTGGCATAGGGAAAAAGATGAAAGCTTGCATGGTAGGGTCACGTATCCTGTCACAACTTCTTGCCCCAAACCGTTCTTCAGGGCACAGTTGAGGGAGGCCAAAAGAGAAGCAGACAGACAACATCCTGGTTTGACAACATCAAGGACTGGACAGGTCACAACACAGCAAAACCTATTACACGTGACAGAGAACAGGGACCATTGACAACGGCTGATTATGAAAGTGTCGAGAGAGGCAATCCAACGATTGGCTGCATCAGTTAAGGAATCTTAATGATGATGATGATGAACATATATATGTGTGTGTTGTGTGTGTGTATATATATATATATATATTATATATATATATATATATAATATAAATAATATATATAAGCCTCTGTGTGTGTGTGTCTTGTGTCTGTACCCTCACTCCACCTAACTTAGTGGTTCAGCAAAAGAGACTGATAGAATAAGTATTAGGCTATAAAACATAAGTGTTGGGGTCGATTTGTTTGATGAAAACCCTTTAAAGTGATGCACCAGCATGGCTGCAGCCATATATCTAAGGCAAGAAAAAGAATACATATAAACATATATATAAATATGTGTGTGTGTCTCCCACCTAGTCAACAGATGGCAATGGTTTGTTTACATCCTTGTAACTTGGTGGTTTGACAAAAGGAACCAACAGAATAAAGTACCAGACTTTGAGGTTTACATCACTGACCATCACCAACACCACCACCACCACCTTTTGACCACAATTGCTGCCACCATTACCACCACCACCACCAAACCAGTTCACCTTACCCATGCACCCCACCCACTGGGTAAATAGCATCACGCAATGGGGTGGAGAATCAATCACATTGCTCACTCTCCTCTCCCCTCTCCACACACACACACAACCCCTGGTGGGCAGATAGGAGGGTGGGGTGGAGCGGCAACACCATCAGGGGGGTGGGGGAATGGTCTCCTACTGCCACACACTCACCAGCCCTCTCAGGTGAAATACAGTCCCACCCCACTACTAACCATGTTCAGAGCTGAGGTGGAGGGGAAGGGCACAACTTCTCACACCCCACTATGCTCCTCCAGAGCCCCCTCCTCCTACACCTATCAGCAATAGGCAATATACACCTCCCCCACCCCATTACCACACTACCCACAGCCCACACCTTACAAACAGACCACTAGCTGTGGTGGTGGTGGTGGGTGGATGCCCTCAATCCACCCTGTTCAGACTTTTATATCTACCCAACATGTCAGCTTAACAGGAGCACAACAACCTAATGCTACCCACGGCAGGTGTAAAAGGCACAGCACCCCATCTACCCTAGCACCCTGTTTACTTCTCACCCATATCAGAAAAAGCAAAAAAAAGCAACAGGTATTGGAAAGTAGCAGAAATCATTTTACACACACACACACACACATCATGAGAGAGAGGGAGAGAGAGAGATGCACAAAAAGAAAGATAGAAAGAGAAAAAGAGAGAGAGAAAGATGTATATACTTAGATATATGTGAGATCTACACATAGACACATATAAACACATCCACATACACACATACAAATATATGTATGTTTGTATATGTGTCTATGTATGTGTGTGAATATATATATATATATACACACACACACACAAATATACGTATTTGTATATATGTATCTATATTGTGTGTATTTATACACACACATATATATGCATATGAATATATATATATACACACACACAACATATATTGTATATGTGTGTGTATGTATGTATATATATATATATATATATATAATATATATATTATATATATTATATAATATATATATATAAATACACATACATATGCATCATGGGATGTGTATATATATATACATACACACGCACACAAACACACACACAGTCTTGTCTGTGAATGCATTTGTATGCATGTAATATATATATATATATCGTATATACACTTGTGTATGTGTGTGCCTATATGTCTGCATACATGTGTATGGGTGCATAATATATAGGTGTGTGTATATGTACATGACGGTATACACACATTCATACACTCATTCACACACACAGTAGCCTTAGATAAGTAGCATACATGCTCTGACAGACAGGTGGAATTAGTCCTTTTCAAATGTAGTGTGTATGTGTGTGTGTGGGGGGATAGAGAGAGAGAGAGACGGAGAGTGAAAAGGAGATGAAATACCAAAGGAAGAGGGATAATTGTTTAGTATATAACTTCCACCTGTTAATAAATGTTACTTCTGTTCTACACACACACATTTGGTATATCCTATTTCCTATATTAATATGTGTCTGTGTGTGTACGTGTGTATATATATATAATATATATATATATATATATATATATATATATTAGCACGCCGGGCAAAATGCGTAGCCGTATTTCGTCTGCCGTTACGTTCTGAGTTCAAATTCCGCCGAGGTTGACTTTGCCTTTCATCCTTTCGGGGTTGATAAATTAAGGACCAGTTCACTGGGGTAGATGAATCGACTTAATCCGTTTGTCTGTCCTGTTTGTCCCCTCTGTGTTTAGCCCTTGTGGGTAGTAAAGAAATATATATATATATATATATATATTGGCGTTAGGAAGGGCATCCAGCGTAGCACTGCCGATCTGACTGGACTGGTGCGCTTCGGCTCCCCAGACCCCAGTTGAACCGCAACCCATGCTAGCATGGAAAGCGGACGTTAAATGATGATGATGATGATGATGATATATATATATATATATATATATATCTTTTATCTTTTTACTTGTTTCAGTTATTAGACTGTAGCCATGCTGGGGCACCACATTGAAGGAGTTTTAGTCAAATGAATCGACTTTCTTTAAGCCTGGTTAAAGGGATTCTATTGATCCCTTTCGTCAGACTGCTAAGTTATGGTCACGTAAACACACCAAAAACTTACTGTCCACAAGGCTATTTGGCTTGCTAGAAATATCAGTTAAATCTTCCTCAAATTACACTTACTTTAAAAACTGGTATGACATAAGATGTACTAAAATACAGTGAGGAAGCGCTTTTAGTCATACAAACCATGCCAAAGCTGACATCGGAGCATGATGCAGTCCATACCATCCTCTGGCTTGGTGGTCCCTGTCAAGCTGGTCAACCTATGATCAGCAGGGAAAATGGATGCTACATGGTGAGGAGGAATAGATGGCCATAGCTATGGCTAGAACATCTATCTATTTATCTATCTATCTGTCTATCTATTCATTTATCTGTCTAGGGTGGGTAAAATTCCTGAGATCAATGGACAAATTCTCTCCAGCGGTCTTTGTCCCTCATCATCGCGGCCATGTCCTGTGTCTCTCAGTGACCAGTGTCTGTCCTCAGGGCATCAACAGTCTCCCTCTTTTAGTGTATCTGTGTGCAGTATCAACTTTGAATGAAATTAAGACGAAGTATCTGGTGGAGAACATTAAGAAGCCAGAGAAGGTTATAAATGTAGGCTGGAAGCCACTAGAGTTGGTTGAGGACTTCCTGTATCTGGGAGCAAAGATTGGGAACACAGAGGGTGATATAGTTGAGAGGAAGAGTAAAGCCTGGGCGGCATGGCACAGTTTGAGATCTGCATGGAAGTCAGACTTTCGTAAAGACATGAAGATCCATCTCTTTGTTGCTGCAGTGGAGACTGTGCTGCTGTATGGGTCTGAGACTTGGACACTGACCAAGAATTTCACTCAGATGGTGGATGGGTGCTACATGAGAATGCTGAGGGTGGCTCTGAACATTAATCAGTATTCACTGAGGATGAAGAACTCAGAGTTATCATCATATCATCATCATCATTGTTCGACCGTGGTCGAGACAATGGAATTTACCATGCTACGCCAGACTTCACGGTCCATCAAAGCATTACGGAGGTCCTGTTGCTGGATGCTTGTATCCCTGGAGATTACATCAGGGTAGGAGAGTGTGTGCCCTCTGGTATTACGAGTAGATGGCTTCCAAAGGAGAAGGGTAGAAATTGCCTCGTTTTCAGCTCTACAACAATGTCCAGCAAACTGGACTCTCCTACCTTTCACAAGAGATGATACAGGTGGTAGTTTCCCATATATTTGCATTTTGGTTGGATGACGCTTCCACAAGAGATTTTGAGCTCTCATAAGAAGGCGAGTGTAGGTTCTATCCAACCGCCTCTCAAGCTTCTTTGATAACGTCCAGGTTTCTGAGCCATATAGTAGAATTGGTTCGACTGTGGCTTTGAAGATTGTACGAAAGCTTCCCAAAAGTTAGCTCGAAAATAACAGAGAGGAGACTAAGGTTAACTGGACATGACCAGAACATCTTTGGTCAAAAGTCTGCTGGATTAAGAAAGAGCTGACCTGGGGTTAAATAACAATAATGACTTCAGCAGCAGCAACAACGACAGTGACAGCAATAACAACAACAGCAACAATAGTATTAATAACAAACGACAACAATATTAGCAACAACAAAAACTGCAAGAAACAAACTAGATAGGGTTTCAAAAAATGTCCTTCCGGTGAGCATTTGAGCATTTGTCACAGATGTGTGACTAGTTGGGTGGAGGGTGTAAGGGCAGTAACACCACTCTATATATATGTATATACTCTTGGGTGTATGTGTGTGTTTGCAGCATAGAAAACAGATGTTATATGATGACGATGATGATGATATGTGTGTATATAAACATGTGTGCATATATATATGTATGCATATATGTGTATATCTATCTATATATATATACATACATATATAAATACATATATATATACTTACATATATATACATACATTATATATATATACATATGTAAAATATGTGTATATATGTATATATATAAATGTGTGTGTATATGTGCACACACTCATACAGACGTGCACAGACACACACATATGCATATATATATATATATATACACACACATACATACTCGCACACACACTTACACCCATAGATAAAAGTAGCCCAAGAGAGAGAAGCTTATTTTCATTGTTGGATCTCAGAAGTAGAAACACATCAACATTAGATGTTGTCACAGCTTGACTTCCTTGTGGGGAGAGGAGAGAGAGAGAGGAGAGAGAGAGAGAGAGAGAGGGAGAGTCTCTTGAATGTGAGGGGTGATGGGGGTAGACGGTGGTGGGGTAGTGGTGGTGGTGGCATTAGTGATAGTAGCAGTGATGATGATGATAGTATTGCTGCTGTGGTGGTAGTAGTAGTAGTAGTATTTATGATGATAATGATGATGGCAGGGGTGGTGATGGGGATGGTGATAGTGATGGTGATAAGGCTGTTGTAGCGGTAGTGGTGTTGGTGGTGGTTGATGATGATGATGAAGTAGCAGTGGTTAATAGTGTGAAATGAATGGCTGGATGAATGAATAAAGGGTACTCTTCCAAGGTGGTGGTCATGGCGGCAGGGGTATTACAACACCATCACCACCACCAGTACTACCACCATCACCACCACCGAGATTACTGTTGCCTATTCCATATGTCTGCTTTTTTTCTTACTTTTTCCACAGAAAGAAAAGTGGGGTGGTCGGGTAGGGGACAAAATCTAAGTATTTACAATAACTTTATCATCATCATCATCGTCATCACCACCAGCATTGTTACCATCATCATCACCATATTTCCCACCACCACCACCACTACCATCACTATCATTATAACCATAACCATCATCATCATCGACAGCATCACCATCACCCCGTAGTAGTAGCAGTGGTGGTGGTGGTGGTAGTAGTAGTAGTAGTAGTAGTAGTAGTAGTAGTAGTAGTAGTAGTAGTAGTGGTGGTGGTGGTAGTAGTAGTAGTAGTAGTAGTAGTAATGGTGGTAGTAGTGAAATTTGTAGTAGTGGTGATAGCAGTATAGAAGTAGTAGTGGTGATAGTAATGATGATGGTGCAAGTAAGTAGTTGAGGTTGTGGTGGTAGTGAAAGTAGCAGCAGCAACAACAACAAGGAAACCATGTGACCAACATCCGCTACTACAGTGACATCAGGGAACATATGAATGGCAAAGATAGGGAGTCTGGAAGTGGACAAAGAAAATAAGGTGGGTGGGGGGGGGGGGCTTTTGCTTGTTTGTTTGTCTTTGGATAAGAATTTTTTTACAGTTTGAAAGCCATTCCACACCTCACCCTCTCTCAACACCCACCCTGCCACTCTATGTGTCTTCCTGTTGTCCCAGAGGAAGGAGAAGTGGCTGGGGACACACATATCATAGCATAAAACACCCCCCAAAACACAACTCTGATAAAAAAACAGAAAAAAATTAACCATATGTGAAAGTGAAATTTTTAAAAAAATATAAACATGAAACCAAAATAAAATTCAAGAAAGATTTCGAAAAAATTTTTTTGAGGGAGAATATTTATGCAAATCATTTAAATTTCTTTGGAATTTTAAAAATTCTAATTTTTAATCTGTGGAGATTAAAGAAACAAGCTTCTTAACCACAGAGATTCTTGCATCTACAAGGTTTTGGGTTTAGCCGTGGGCTGACCAATGCCTTATGAGCAAATTTGGTAGATAGACATTGCATGGAAGTCCACTGTGTGTGTGTGTGTCTGTGTGTGCATATATATATATTCTTTTATTTGTTTCAGTCATTTGATTGCGGCCATGCTGGAGCACCGACTTGAAGGGTTTTTTTAGTTGAAGAAATCAACTCCAAGGCTTATTCTTGGTAAGCCTAGTACTTATTCTATTGGTCTCTTTTGTCAAACTGTTAAGTTACGGGGACATAAACACAAACATTGGTTGCCAAGCGATGTTGGTGGGGACAAAAACACACACACACACATACATATATATATATACATATACACATATATGATGAGCTTCTTTTAGTTTCCATCTACCAAATCCATTCACAAGCCTTTGGTTGGCCTGAGGCTTTAGTAGAAGATACTTACCCAAGGTGCCATGCAGTGGACTGAATCCACAACCATGTGGTTGAGAAGCAAGCGTCTTACCACACAGCCACACCTATGCCCATATATATACATATATACACACACACATATCTATATATGTACATGAGGTGGGTGTAAGTTTCTTACCACACAGCCACTAGTCCTGATATATATATATTGCTACCATCCGTTTCGCGACCGTATATATATTGCTACCTTCCGTTTCGCGACCGTTGCCAGCACCACCCCGTTTCGTGTCCGTTGCCAGCCTCGCCTGGCCCTTGTGCCGGTGGCACATAAAAAGCACCATCCGTTCGTGGCCGTTTGCCAGCTCTGTCTGGCACCTGTGCGGGTGGCACGTAAAAAGCACCCACTACACTCACGGAGTGGTTGGCGTTAGGAAGGGCATCCAGCCGTAGAAACACTGCCAGATTTGACTGGGCCTGATGAAGCCTTCTGGCTTCACAGACCCCAGTAGAACCGTCCAACCCATGCTAGCATGGAAAACGGACGCTAAACGACGATGATGATGATCTCTCTCTCTCTTGCTTTCTTTCACCCTTTCTCTCTTTTGTATTCTCACATTCTCATCCTTTCTCATTAATGATCACTCCTCTCTCTCTCTCTGTCCCTCTGAATGGGATAACCATTATCTCCTCTACAGCAAGGCACCTGTTTCTATTCCTCTGTCACATTCTAACATCTCATCACCTGGCACAAGGCTACCCCCTCCCAAATGATCTTTGTTTTGCAATTTACTTGGTGGTGCTATGCAAAAAAAGTACCCAGCTGTAAAAACCATGCCAAAACAGACCTCATAGGTGCTGGTGCCACGTAAAAAAGCACTCAGTCCATTTTGTAAAGTGATTGGCATTAGGAAGTGCATCCAGCTGTAGAAGCCATGCCAAAACAGCCAGTAAACCCTGGTGCAGTCCTCTGGCTTGCCAGCTACTGCCAAACTATCCAACCCATGCCAGCATGGAAAAACGGATATTAAATGATGATGATGCTGAGTTGAATTCTTCCTTCCTGAGGTTTGTTCTTGATGTTGTGTTACCCCCCAGCTTCCCTGCTAGGTCATCTCTGAGCAAGCCGGTGGAGGCAATCAAAGTACACAGACAGAACTACTCACCTGGAAGTTCAAAGAGAGTATTGAAGATCCTGAACCGTTTTTCGTCCATGTGGACAAACTTGTTGGGGTAATATTCATAGACTTGTTTTCTGTTAATAGATAGAAATAATAATAATAATAATAATAATAATAATAATGATAATGATAATAATAATGATAATAATAATAATAATAATAATAATGAATAACAAGTTGAGTACAATGTCAGCAATTTCGAGGGAAGGGGTAAGTCAAATACATTGGCCCTCAAGTGTACAACTGGTACTTATTTTATTAACCATGAAAGGATGAAAGGCAAAGTTGACCTTGGATTTCTGGAAATTAAAATGATAATAATAATAATGATAATGATAATAATAATAATAAACATGCTTGTTTACTGATATGACAGTGCTTACCAACAGAAACATCTCAGCAAAGGAATTTGAAAAACTGTTGAAATATAGGGACTTTGAGATCGAGATATCTAGGGTGTGGCAATTAAAAACCAAAACCATCCCTGTTGTTGTAGGTGCCCTAGGAATGATCAAGAAAGGTAGTAGCAAATTTTTTGACAAGATCTTTAGGAAACCAACAATTTACAAGGCTCAAAAAATTGTGTTGACATCAACCACCGACCTTCCCAGGAAGTTTTTTTTCACCTAATATATGCGTGCCTTAGGTCTCCAGTTGAGACCCAGTCGGAGATGAAATAAAATGCAAATTAATCAAAAAATAATGATCCTTTAAACTGTAGGCACAAGACTTGAAATATGGGGGAGAGGATTAGATCAACCCGAGTACACAACTGGTACTTAATTTATCGACCCTGAAAGGATGAAAGGCAAACTCGACCTCAGCAGAATTTGAACTCAGAACATAGCAGCAGATGAAATACCTATTTCTTTACTACCAACAAGGGGCTAACAAGGACAGAAGGGACAAACAAGGACAGACAAACGGATTAAGTCAATTATATCGACCCCAGTGCGTAACTGGTACTTATTTAATCAACCCCGAATGGATGAAAAGCAAAGTCAATCTTGGCGGAATTTGAACTCAGAACGTAAAGACAGACGAAATACTGCTAAGCATTTCGTCCGGCGTGCTAACGTTTCTGCCAAGCTCACCGCCTTGCTAATAATAATAATAATAATAATAATAATTATCCTTTCTACTATAGGCACAAGGCCTGGAATTTTGAGGGTGGAGGATAGTCATTGACATCACCCCCACTGTTTCACTGGTACTTAATTTATCAACCCTGAAAGGATGAAAGGCAAAGTTGACCTCAGCGGAACTTGAACTCGGAACGTAGCAGCAGATATAATACTGCAAACCATTTCGCCCAGCGTACTAATGATTCCCCCAGCTCACTGTCTAAGGGTACCCGTGTCTGTGGAGTGCTCTGCCACTTGCACGTTAATAAATGAGCTGTGACGTCACTAGTGCCAAGCTGTACCAGCCCCTTTGCCTTTCCCTTGGATAACATCGGCAGTGTGGAGAGGGGAGGCTGGTATGCATGGGCGATTGCTGGTCTTCCATAAACGACCTTGCCCAGACTTGTGCCTTGGAGGGTAACTTTCAGGTAGCATCCCATGGTCATTCATGACTGAAGGGGTCACAACAATATATATATATATATATATATATGTGTGTATATATATATATATATATATATAGTTAATCCAAACAAGAAACACAGAAAAAAACACAGCAACGCGAGGACGTGGAACAATAAAGTATTATTTGACGCTCAATATATATATATATATATATATATAAATATATATATATATACATATATTGTATGTATGTATGAGTGTGTGAACTGTTGTCTGTTTGTCCCTACATCACCACTTGACAACCAGTGTTGTGTTTATGTTCCAATAACTCAGTGGTTTAGCAAAAAGAGACTAGGCTTAAAAAATAGATCTTGAGGTAGATTTTTTTCAACTAAAACCCTTCAAGGCAGTGCTCCAGCATGACCACAGTCAAATGACTGAAATGAGTAAAAGAATATACATACATATATATATATATACACACACACACACACACACACACATACATACACACACCTATATACATTCATGCATACCCACATACACATGATTGAGTGCATGCGTATGGACACAGATTGCCTTTAAAGGAGCTGGAGTGATGTGAGATGGGGTTGAGGGATGTGTAACGTTACCCAGGGTGGCATATTTTAAACCAAGTCACCTTTAATTGCCAAAGCTAACACCCACAGGGGTGGGTAGTGAAAGCAAGGTGAGGGGGAGCTGAACTGGAGTCAAAATTGGCAGTAGACAAACATCAAGACATGCCATAAATTGGAGACTGATATATCGGTGTGTCTGTGTGTGTGTGTGTGTATATACACACACACACACAGAGTACCTGCCACCAAAATGTATACACGCTTCATGAAAAAAATACCTGTGTAGAAATATTTTAACCCTTTAGCATTTAAACCAGTCATATCTGGTCAAAAATATTCTACCCGTTTTATGTTCAAACTGGCCAGATCTGGTCTCTCACACCAACCCTACAATATTGCTTAAAAAATTAACAGCTACCTCATCAAAATCTCATAGCTACAAGATAATGCCTGATTAATTCAAAACAATGTGGATGAAGAAGCATTAATTTTGGCAGAATAATGTGAACACTAAAGGGTTAATGTTAAATTTATTGAAACATCATGGGGGATTGATACGAATTACCCTTAACCTCTCCAATTATAAGATGTGTTCAAAGTGGTGGTCATTAGTTTTCAATCACTTATTTGTATGTCAAACCATGGCTAGGACAACATTGGACAAAGTGCCCAATGAGATTAGTGCTCATGCTCTTTCAGTTTCTTCCCATAGGCCATCAGTGTGGTTGGTTTTCTTTCATGGAAATTGCAGGTGAGTTACCAGTGCCGGTGGCACGTAAGAGAACCATCCGAATGTGGCCGTTGCCAGTGCCGCCCCGACTAGCCTCGTGCCGGTGGCACATAAAATGCACCATCTGTTCGTGGCCGTTGCCAGCGCTGCCCAGACTGGCCTCGTGCCAGTGGCACGTAAAAAGCACCATCCGTTCGTGGCCGTTGCCAGCCTCGCCTGGCCCTGTGCCAGTGGCACGTAAAAAGCACCATCCATCCGTGACTGTTTGCCAGCTCCGTCTGGCACCTGTGCGGGTGGCACGTAAAAAGCACCCACTACACTCACGGAGTGGTTGGCGTTAGGAAGGGCATCCAGCCGTAGAAACACTGCCAGATCAGACTGGGCCTGATGCAGCCTTCTGGCTTCACAGACCCCAGTTGAACCGTCCAACCCATGCTAGCATGGAAAGTGGACACTAAATGATGATGATGATGATGATGATGACAGCCTTTAGGGTGCCCCGTAAGTAAAAGTCTGCAGGTATTAAACCAGGAGAACATGCCAGTAACTCAGTTCACCTCTGTCTTTTCCAATGTGCTTGCAAATTCTGACACAGGTGAGCTTGCATGTCTCAATAATAGTGTGGCAGTGTGCCATATTGTTGAAAAGAAAAGTAAAAATCATTAAAAGTAACTCCTATTAACCCTGTCATGTCAATAAATTTAGTATTAAAATATCTACACACGTTTTTCTTTCCCTAAAGTGTATATATATATATTTTGACAGACTCTCTCTCTCTCTCTCTCTCTCACACACACACACACACACACACACATATATATATATATTATATATTATGCCCAGCTGAAGTAGTTGAATGGTTGAGGGAGGTTAAAATTTGTTAAGCTGTATGTCTAATACGGAGATGGACTGTTTTTCTGTTTGATAACAGAAACTTGTTCAGTTGCATACATCTTGTATAAATTTCTTATTTTGAGCTCAGAAGGTTGGATGCTGTTATACATCACTCATTACAATGCACTTTGCATCATTTTAGCTTTCGAGTGATGCCATCTTGCTAGCTAGGTAAGCAAAGACAACATTCCCCTTGATCAGAAAACTAGTCCGTCACAAGATTACCTGTTTACAGGGGAGTTTTCAACACTTGATTAGGATATTTGGGGAAAATCTGCAATCACCCTGGTCTTGGGGTTGCTGTTAATGGCCCAGTTGTCTGGTCAGAGTGAGGTGCATCTTCAATCAAAAAATTTCCAGATCAAAATCTTCAAAACTGCTTCTAGCACAAATATTCTGTAAACAGCACCCTCTCTGCACACACTGCATATCTTTCTACAAGTTTCTGACACATTCTTGTCATTTTAAAAATAAATAAGGTGTCAATAATGTTCATTTTGGTTCTCCATTTTCAGGTTAATCCCAAGTACACAAAACAGAGCCTGTCTCGTCACAAATTTGCATCAAATAACACTGAAATTTCAAGTATTTAATGAGTGTGCATGTGCAAAGGAGAGAGAGCAATTAGGTATTTATTAGAGTACTTGAACTTTAATGGTAACAAAAGCCAGACTTTCCGGCCACTCCAATATATATGATGGGCATCTTTCTGTCTACCGCATCCACTCACAAGGTTTTGGCTGGCCTAAGCTGTTGTAGAAGGCAACAGTCCAAGGTGCCATGCAGTGGGACTGAACCTGGAACCATGTGGTTCGGAAGCAAGCATCTTACCACACAGCCATGTCTGTGCCTGTGTGTGTGTGTCATTCATTATATAGCTTAATGTGTTGTAGTATGAAGGTAAGGAAACAACAACGTGCTAGAGACAAGTGTCCAGAATGCATCAC
>NC_043018.1:24856327-24866327 GCF_006345805.1 Octopus sinensis
TAGTGGGTGCTTTTTACATGCCACTGGCACATGGGCCAGAGGAGCTGGCATCAACCATGATCGGATGGTGCTTTTATATATATATTGTTTTATTTTGGGATGGTAACTCTTTTCTTTTCCAAGTAACCACACACACTACATATATATTTTTTCTTCAACAGCACTTGCCCCGTGGCTGTTCCACAGGCCTCTGCAGTCTTCACTTCCATCTACCGCATCTGCAATCCTCTCCACCAACACCACATAGCTCATCACAGCCCATAACACCACTAACACCACAGTGAAATTTGTTTTAAAATTGTTGAATTGAATTTTCCCCTGTAAGTTTTGGAATTATATTCCCTACTATTATTATTATAATGTGTATAATATATATATGACTAGCAGTATTGCCCGGCGTTGCTCGGGTTTGTAAGGGAAATAACTATATAAGCATTTTTAGAGATGTAAAGTATAATAGCCATCTCAATATGGCTAACCACAAAGGGGGGTGTTACTGTAGCTTTTTACGTTTTGAGATTTAATAATAAATTTTTAAAGAGTTACTTCCCTTATATAATAGCAAAAAAAATGCATTAAAAATGGGAAAAAATGATGATAAATTTTTTTTTTAAATTGTAGACTCATTGTAGACACGCGCTAATACCCAGAAGGGCTCGATATGAATCACGACTATAAGATACCCGGTTTTGGTTAAACTGCACCGCAAAATGTGGGAGTAGTTAGGAATCTAAATCGTAGGAGACAGACACACAACTTCACTTTTATATATAAAGATGTATTGTCTTTTTTCTGTAGTTTCAGCTCACAGCTGCAACCATGCTGATGCACTGCCGTTTTGCTACACTTTTATTACTGAGAGCCTCCTCCAATATGTGGCACTTGGTGAAGAATGGAGTTTCATGTACACACACACACACACACACACAAATACATATATTGATTTCAAATGTTGGTGCAAGGCCAGCAAATTTGGGAGAGGAGGGTAAGTCAATAACACTGACTCAAGTGGAAATTGTGTTATCGACCCGAAAAGGATGACTGGCAAAGTCGACCTCAGCAGAATTTGAACTCAAAATATAAAGATCGATGAAGTGCCACCAAGCATTTTGCTCCACGTGCTAATGATTCTGCCAGCACACCACCTTAACACACATATATATACACACACACACACACACACATTAACTAGTCATGAGATGTGCGTATATATAGGTACATATATAAAAGTGTTTATATTCATGTATATATCTAAGAGAGGTTAGTAAAAAGCGTGTGTGTGTGTATATATATATATATATATATGGATGTCAGTGTGTGTGTCTGTGTGTGAGTGGTGTGCAAGAGAGAGGGGTGGTGTTTGTTTACGTGGGTTTGTTTGTCAATGTATGTGTATATTTCAGGATAAACTAGAGTTTCTTGGCAACATCAAACTCTCATTGATGTTGAAAATTCTTTTGGTATTGGAAGGGAAAGGGGAAGAAGGGCTGGAGGTATTTCCCCTTTGTGTGTGTGTGAGAATGTATATATGTGTATATGGGAATGTATGTGGGTGAGTATGTGTGTGAATGTATGTATGGGTGTGTGTGTATGTGTGAGTGTATGCATGTGCATATGCAAACGTGTGAGTATTTATGTGTCTATGGGAATGTGTGTGTGAGTGTTTGTATGTATGTGTGTATGTGCATATGTGAATGATGTGCGAGTGTATGTAATGTGTATATGTGAATGTGTGTGTATGAGTGTTTGTATGTATGTGTGTATGTGAATGTTATGCAAGTGTATGTGTATATGTAAATGCATGTGTGTATGTGTATATGTAAATGCATGTGTGTGTATGTGTATATGTGAATGTGTGTGTATGTATGTGTATATGTGAATGTGTGTGTATGTATGTGTATATGTGAATGTGTGTATGTATGTGTATATGTGAATGTGTGTGTATGTGTGTGTTTGTTCTCTCTTTCCTCCATCATCAACCGTGTTTAGAACTGTGGATACCAACAGAGGTACCTGCCGCAGACACAAACGTTTGTTTACAATGCTTCAGATGCAGCAAACAACTCTCACAGACGAAAGAAACCAGTGAAATATTCAGAAATTCTTGCAAAAAAAAAAAAAAACTCTCCAAAATCTGTTCCCCAAAAGTTTACGCAATAATTCGTCAAGTCGTTCCCTATATTTTGATGAAAGAAATAGCTGATGCTTATCTTAGGGAGTCTAAAGGAACCAAAAACGAAAAAGTCGGTATTGAAGAATGCAAACCCATTCTTCAACCTTAACTCTTCATGTCTCCCAAAGAATGGTGTTGAAAATCTCTCATCTTGTCTTTCTAGTCCTGTATACCCGTTTATGGTTGGGGTTGTGAAAGGAGTGCATGGGGTTAATGATAATCAAGTTTTAAGGTACATGCCCAGGTATATGTGGCACACCATCTGGGGTATGTTTAAAGTATGGAATAATGCAGACTGTATATAGAGGTTCAGGCAGCCTGGATATATTCTCTGAATGTTATTCCTGCAGCCATGACTATCATCTTTGCTGCTGCCATAATCACCATCACCACCCACACCACCACCACTCTTCTTTGCTGC
Source organism: Octopus sinensis (assembly GCF_006345805.1). Taxonomy (NCBI): domain Eukaryota; kingdom Metazoa; phylum Mollusca; class Cephalopoda; order Octopoda; family Octopodidae; genus Octopus; species Octopus sinensis. The sequence goes on from NC_043018.1 coordinate 24,858,922, forward strand.
TGCCCATATTAAGTAGGGTATAAAAAAATATATATATATATGTCCTCATCATTCAATGTCCATTGTCCATCCTGGCATTGGACAGTTTTGTTTGGCATTCATGCAAGAAGCTTCAATACAAACATTTCAGAGTGTTTGGGTGTCAATCTGAGGATAATGCAGAGCATTTGGAAAGAGTTGGATGGGTCTAAGGCTGATTACAAAGGTATGGCAGCTCAGAAAACTCACTCTGATTGCTCTGATAAGAAAAGAACTCCTGAATTTGTTGGTGAGATCCAGGCCATGATTGACAACAATTCCTCCAAATCAATCAGGTCCATCACCAGCGACATGGGAGTGTCTGAGTTTCTTATCAGGAGGGTAGAGCATGAAGACATTTGGTATTCCTCATATAGGATGAGAAAGGGCCAATTTTTGTCCCAAGCCATCTAGGACAAGAGGAAAAACCATGTTATGGAGCTTTTGAACAAACTCAAGCATTTTTTCCAACCGAACTTTGCTTTGGTTTTTCTCAGATGAGAAAAATTTCTGTCAGGATCAGATGGTGAACACACAGAACAACCATTGTCTTGCCGTGGCCTCAAAACATGTACCAAAAATGATAAAAATCAAACATCCAGTCAACATCATTTGTGATGGTGATGTTATGCTTCCATTCATCTTTCCACATGGCCTCACACTCAACAAGCAGGCCTACATCAAGTGCCTGGAGGATGTAGTGCTGCCCTGGGTCAAGAGGGTGGCTGATGGAACACCTTATGTCTGGCAACAGGACTCTGCATCAACCACACAAGTAGAAGAACCCAGTCACGGTTGTCAGACAATTTCTGCGACCACATCACTCCTAGCATCTGGCTACCTGCAAACCCCTTGATTATTATGTGTGAGACGCAGTTGAGTGAGAGACAAACAAAAAACTCCTTGTAATACCAAAGATGAACTGAAGGCAAGGATTATGGCAGCATTCACCAACTTAAACAAGGAGATTGTCCAGAAGAGTTGCAGGAGATTCTGAAGTGGCCTTGAGGCCATGGTTGAAGCCAATGGCGATTCTATTGAATAAATTTACTCTTTAGCATTTCAAGATATTTTAATGTAATTTTGGTAAATAAATTTGTTGAAATGAGATGTCAGTGTCATTTTCATTTTTGCGTAATTTAGACAGCAATTTATTCACCCCACCCTGTGTATATATAGATATTATTATTATTATTATTATTATTATTATTATTATTATAAACATGAAATTCTGTCCGTCCATTCAGGATCCCTGCATCTCAGTCTACATTTGCTCTACATCAACATATTAATAACTTTTGGGGATCAGGATTATCTCTGAATTGAAAATCTGCCCTTCATTTGGTTCTTGAACATCCAGTATTGGGATCAGGTCTGGATGAGGATTTGTTATATGTTAGCAGTTGAAAGTTCAAATTGTAAAAGAACCCCCAAAATTAGTGAACTTAAAAGCTTATCATTTAAACTGAATTTACAGTAATACTGTATTGGTAGGGTACCAATAAATGCTTGATTATTATTGGTCTCTTTAGTTTGGGAAACTAACTTAAAAGTCCACATGGAGTGCAGCTTTTAAGCTAGTGTGTATATATGTATATATATATATATATATATATAGTGGTTTGGCGCTGTGGCTGTATATAGTTCAATTAGAATATATATATCAATGGCAGTGTGGGTGTTTAAACAGAATATACAAGAGTAGCAATGTGGGTGCATATAATTTAAATAGTATAAGGGACACTGACATTGTGGTTGTGTGTGTATATATATATATATATATATATATATATATATATAAAGTATATATACATACATAAGTATGTATGCATACATATACATATATACACACATATAAGTATGTATACATACATATATAAATATACATACATACATATATATATGTTTAGAGAGAAAGAGTTTAATTAGAATATAGAAGAGTAGGTTGGCATTGTGGTTATATATATGTGTGTATAATTTAAATTGGATAGTGTGGTATTATGGGTATTATATAGTTTAAGTAAATAACAGACCATTACATAAAGGAAAGATGGAAAGAGAGAATGAAATAATTAATGAAAGAATGAGAAAAATGAAGGAGGCAAAAACAAAAAACAACAGAAGAAAGAAAAGGATGACGAAAGAATAAACAACAAATAAAAAAATAAAGACAAAAGGAGGAAAGGAAGAGAAAGAGAGAGAGAGAGGGAGAGGAATAAAGGAGGAAGGGGAGAAAGGGCGAAAGAAAGACAGTAATAAAGGTGGTGGGGTAACAGAAAGATAGAGAGAGCGAAAGAAAGGAGTAAAGTTGAGGAGGGAAAAAGGGCGAAAGAAAGAAAGAAAGGACCTAAGCCCTAATTTCTAGACACAATTGCTGTCCTACCCATATCCTACCACTTTTCCTCACCCCCACTTTCCTTTTATTTATCCATCAAATTCATTTATTTCTTTATGTTCCTTACATTTACCTCAAGGTTTCAATTTAGAAGGGCCACCCAGGGGCATTTCTTATTAGTTGTTTGTGTGTGCATGTGCTTTTTTTTATTTATTTTATTCCCCCCAACCCAGGAAATAACTGACAATATCTTAATCCCACCCGCCACCCCTCGCCTCACCCTACCACTCTGACAGAAGCAATGCCATGTGTATTTATTCAATTTAACGAGATGGAAGTTGGTCTCTCTCGTTAATTTTTTTCCTTACCTACTTACATCTCAACATAAAGAAACCATCATCATCATTACTATTATTATTATTATTATTATTATTATTATTAAGGCAGTGAGCTGGTAAAATCGTTAGCGCGCTGGACAAAATGCTTAACAGCATTTTGTCCACCACTACATTCTGGGTTCAAATTCCGCCAAGGTCACATTTGCCTTTCATCCCTTTGGGGTCGATAAAATCCAGTACCAGTTGAACACTGGGAGATGCGATGTAATTGACTCATCCCCACCTATCCCAAGCTGCCCTTGCAGCAAAAATTTAAAATAATTATTAATATTATTATTATTATTATGATTAATAATAATGCTGCTGCTGCTATTATTATTATTATTATTACTATTATTATCATTATTATTATTATTGTTGTTATTATGTAAGGTGGCAAACTGGCAGAATTGTTAGCACTCTGGGCAAAATGCTTAGCGGCATTCTGCCTGTCTTTACGTTCTGAGTTCAAACTCTACCAAGGTCGACTTTGGTTTGCATTCCTTCAGGGTCAATAAATTAAGTACTACTGAAACACTAGTCCCCTCCCCAGAAAATTCTAGCTTTGTGCCTTAAATAGAAAGGATTATTATTAGCATTATTATTAAGACGGCAAGCTGGCAGAATTGTTAGCATGCCGGGCGAAATGCTTAGCAGTATTTCATCTGTCTACATTCTGAGTTCAAATTCTACTTAATTTATCATCATTTCAGGGTTGGTAAATTAAGTACCAGTTGAGTACTGGAGTCGATGAAATCAACTTACCCTCTCCCCAAAATTACTTGCTTTGTGCCTAAAAGTGAAATCATTATTATTACCATTAGTAGTATTGTTATCATTATTATTATTATTATTATTAGGGTGGTGAGCTGGCAGAATCATTAGTACACCAGGTGAAATGCTTAGTGGTATTTCAACTGTTTTTACTTTTCTGAGTTCACATTCCACCGAGGTCGACTTTGCCTTTCATCCTTTTGGGGTTGATGAAATAAGTGCCAGTTGCACACTGGGGTCGATGTAATCGAGTGATCCCCTCCCCTTAAATTGCTGGCCTTGTGCCAAAACCTGAAATCATCATCATTATTATTATTATTATTATTATATTATTATTATTATTAGGGTGGTGAGCTGGCAGAATCATTAGTACACCAGGTGAAATGCTTAGTGGTATTTCAACTGTTTTTACTTTTCTGAGTTCACATTCCACCGAGGTCGACTTTGCCTTTCATCCTTTTGGGGTTGATGAAATAAGTGCCAGTTGCACACTGGGGTCGATGTAATCGAGTGATCCCCTCCCCTTAAATTGCTGGCCTTGTGCCAAAACCTGAAATCATCATCATTATTATTATTATTATTATTATTATTATTATTATTATTACCAGGCGGCGAGCTGGTAGAATCGTTAGCACACCGGGCGAAATGCTTAGCAGTATTTCGTCTGCGGTTACGTCCTGAGTTCAAATTCCGCCGAGGTCGACTTTGCCTTTCATCCTTTTGGGGTTGATGAAATAAGTGCCAGTTGCACACTGGGGTCGATGTAATCGAGTGATCCCCTCCCCTTAAATTGCTGGCCTTGTGCCAAAACCTGAAATCATCATCATTATTATTATTATTATATTATTATTATTATTATTATTATTATTTAGGCAGTGAGCTGGCAGAGTTGTTAGCACGCCAGGCAAAATGCTTAGCAATATTTCATCCATCTTTACATTCTGAGTTCAAATTCTGCCGAGGTCAACTTTATCATTCATCCTTTTTGGGTTGATAAATTAAGTACCAGTGAAACACTGGGGTCAACATAATCAACAAGTCACCTTCTGCCAAATTTCAGGCCTTGTGCCTATAATAGAAATTATTATTATTATTATTATTATTTAGGCAGTGAGCTGGCAGAGTTGTTAGCACGCCAGGCAAAATGCTTAGCAATATTTCATCCATCTTTACATTCTGAGTTCAAATTCCACTGAGGTCAGCTTTGCCTTTCATCCTTTTGGGGTCGATAAAATAAGTACCATTTGAGTTACTGGGGTCAATTTAATCGACTATCCCCCTCCCACAAATTTCAGGCCTTCTGCCTATCATAGAAACGGTCATTATTATGATTATAACTTTTTCTTCTTCCTTTTTCCTCTCTCTCTCACACACACACACACAAACGCACACATGCAATTTGCTATTTTTTCCTACTCATTCAATATCTTCTCTTTCTCTCTCGCTCACATAGACAGACAAATCCAATGGGAGTCGACCAACACCCCTACCCAACTCACTGTCCCCTAATTCCCCCTGATCCTTTCCCTCCTCCCCCCTCTGAAACAAACAAGTCCAGCTCAAGACACTCCCCCACCTCCCACAAAATAACAAGGAGTCCTTCAACTAAATAAAAAACTAAGAAAATACCAACAAAAAGTAAATAAATGAATAAAATTAATTTAAAAACCAATTATAATCCGCAACTAATTAACATAGATTCTAATTTCGATTTCAGAACAGAGGTGGTGGTGGGCATAATGGTGACGTGGGTGGGTGATGGAGGTGGGGTGTTAGTGGAAGAGGGTGGGGGTGTTGGCAGAAACATGCAAAGTCAACATTTTATGATGTTGTTCTTGTTTGTCAATGGATCAACACTGAGCCACAGACCTATGATCAAAGGACATTCCAGCCATGACCATCACATCTCTTTAGGAGTATCTAGGACTACAGAGTCAAATGTGCTTGTCCATTTCTCTTTTCTTTTCCTTTTTATACTAGGGCATGATTTGAGGGAGATTTGGCTGTTGTTTTTCAGGAGATCAAGCAACCATTTATAGGAGACAATGTGGCCAATAGCAATGATGGGAGAGGTTGTGGTGGGGTTTATGGTAGTAGTGGAAGTAGTGGTGGTGGTATTGGTGGTGAGGGTGATGGTAGTGGTTGTGGTGGAGGTGGTAGTATTGATTGCGAGGGTGATGGTAGTGGTGGTGTTGATAGCGAGGGGATGATAGCGGTGATGGTGGTAGTGGAGCTGATGATGGTGGTGGTACTGATGGTGAGGGTGGTGGTAGTGGTGGTGATGAAGTTGGCAGTAGTGGAGCTGATGGTCATAGTGGTACTGATGGTGGTGATGGTAATGATGGTGAGGGTGAAAGGGAGGGGTGGTCATAGAAGAGGTGGCCAAATAGCAATGGTGGTTAGTGGCAGTGGTGGCAGTGGTGTTGCTGCTGTGGTTGTTTATGATGGGAGGCAGCCAATAGCAAATAGCCATGATAGGGTAGTGGTGTTGATGGTAGAGGTGGTGGTGTTGGTGGTGGAGGTGGTGGTGATACTGATGGTGTGTTGATGGTGGAGGTGGTGGTGATACTGATGGTGTTCTTGATGGTGGAGGTGGTGTTGAGTTGGTTATGATGGTATGACATTGATGGTGTTGATGGTGATGGTGTTGGTAGTGATAGTGGTGGTGTTTTAACGGTGGAGACAGGGGAGTGATGGTAGTAATATATAGTGACCAATAGCAATGATGGTAGTAGTAGTAGTAGTAGTGGTGGTGATGGTGGCCAAAGCAATGGTGGTGGTGATGATGATGGTGGTGGTGTTTATGATGGGGGAGGTCAACCAATAAACAATAATAGCAGTGGTGGTGGTGGTGATGGTATTGATGATAGTGGTGATGCTGATGGTAGTGGTGTTATTGATGAGGATGACGTCGATGATGATAGTGATATTGGTAGTGGTGTCAGTGGTGCAGCGGGGGTGGGGGAAGCAAGGAAGTCGGGTGGGGGGGCAGGAGAAAGATCCAAATGGTCTTTACTGAAAATGGTTATAGAATGATGGAACTACAGCAGAAATCCGAGGAATGTCTGAATGAATTACAGGGAGCAATATTGCTGCTGCTGATGTTGTTGTTGAAGTAGATGATAGTTTGTTGTTTACAAAGATGCTGATGATGATGATGATGGTGATAATGATGAGGAGGAGGATAGCCATTATGATGATGATGATAACAATAATGATGATAACTATGATGATGATGGAGATGATGATAAGGATGATGATTATCATGATGGTGATGCTGTTTCTGCTGCTAATGATAATGATGATAACGATGATGATGCTAACGATGATAGCAATGATGATGATGATGCACGTTGCAATAGAAGCATTTTTGTCAGCACATACAGAAATGGAGTTTAATGACAAGGAAGCACTCTTGAAAGATAATGGAGCTCATAGGAGGTGGGGAATAAAAATAATAATAACAATAATAATATTGTGAAAAACAATACAAATTACAAAAAATTTTAGATTCAGGAAAACAAAAATCGCAAAAGTCGGTAAACGTTGCTGGAACTGTCGGAATAATTACAAGAGAAACGGTAATGCCAAACCATGGAACTGTATATACAGGAATATCAGATCTCTGTTGAGAGACAAAGAAACAACATAATCCCCAAGTTCCAAAGAATCGGTAATCATGCAAAGAACTCAGAACTGAAAACAATCCTGAAACTTAACGATTGCTAAAAGTATTTTTGTTTGTATATATATATATATATATATATATATATATATATATATATATATATATATATATGTATGTGTGTGTGTATATATATATATATATATATATATATATATATATATATATATATATATATATATATATATATATATATGTATGTGTGTGTGTATATATA
>NC_043018.1:24871327-24893827 GCF_006345805.1 Octopus sinensis
ATTCAATTGCATACACATACACACTGATACATATGCCATTGTAAAGACATACACACACGTATCTAGATATATGTATGTGTGCATGCATATGTATAAATGTATGTGTGTATATATATATATGTGTGTATGTGTGTGTGTGTATATATACATACACATACATATATCTAGATGTGTGTGAGTGTGTATATATATATGTACATGTGTGTGTGTGTATTTATATGCACACACGTACATTAATAAAACATAAATCAAAATATCTGGTGCCACAAAATTAAGGTCAAACTTGTATATCCCACATGCATGTACTCAAAAACACACATGCATACACACACAGAGGTACAACAGCATTTATACATACATATACACACACAAACATTCTATCTGTCTGTCTATCTATCTACCTATCTATCTCTCTATCTACGCTTTCACATAAACAGTTTAATGTTTTGAATATAAATTATGCATAAGATATTTACATGCACGTCTTAAGTTGGTTTTGATAATGAATCTCCTGTTGTTTGATCATTAAATTATCATACTGGCTGAATACTCCACAGACGTACGTCTCCTTTATAGTGTAATTCTCAGATCAAGTCAGCATGACACAATACGTGACCCTTGAATTGCAGGTACAAACGAATCAACAGTCTCAACGGGACTTCAAACAGTTTCCTTCTATCTAATTAGTCCTCAAAAAGCATTTGGCTTGGATCAGGTTCACTTGAGACTAAGGTAAAAGACTTGTCCAAGATGTCAGGGCAGTAGGACCGAACATGCAATCTTAGGATTAGGAAGCAAGCCTCTTAACTATTTAGCTGTATTGTGTCCAATGAATGTACTACCATCATCATCATCATCGTCGTCGTCGCCATCATCATTTAATGTTCATGCTCCATGCTGGTATGGATCAGACAGTCTGACAAGATCCAATGGATTTAAGGTCTGCATTATGTTCCAGTGTTTGCCTGTCTTGGGTTTCTATGGCTGGATGCCCTTCCTAATACCAACCACTTTACAAGATGTACTGGGTGCTTTTTACATGGCACCAACACTAGTGAGGTTACTGTGCAGCTGGCAAGGCTATGAACCCCAAATGAGGAAGGCAAAACTTCATGCTAAGTGTTTAACCCTTTAGCATTCAGATTACTCTGTCAAATGTAATGCTCATTCAGTTCTAAATTTAAGAGATGAGGAAACTATGTACATTATTTACATTTGACGGATATTTGTCCTCATCTTGTTTGTTGTTAACACAATGTTTCAGCTGATATACCCTCCAGCATAACAACTACATGTGCATGACATGGTAATCTTATATCAAGATAAACAGCACATGACGTTGCAGGTGGGACCCAGTTAGAATTATCTTCAAGTCAAGTAACTCATCCCGCATAAAAAGGTCCCTGAATGAGGGTTGTTTAAGAATGTTGAACAAAAGAACCATGTTTCCAGAGGTGAATTAGTCAAACCCCAAAGAATTCCTCTCAACACATGGCTATGATGCTCCCCCACTACTTCTGCTCGTGATCAGAGACGCACATATCATTAGCCACCAAGGGACATGGTCAAACAGCTGACAAGCAAATTTGTAGTATTGAGCTATAGTATTTGCTGTAGACCATCTTTTATACCAAGACAAAACATGCACATGATTACACTTCCAATCAGTTAAGATCAGAAGCCATGAGAGTCAGTGCTTGGTACTTACCAAGCACTGACTCTCATGGCTTCTGATCTTAACTGATTGGAAGTGTAATCATGTGCATGTTTTGTCTTGGTATAAAAGATGGTCTACAGCAAATACTATAGCTCAATACTACAAATTTGCTTGTCAGGCTATTATTCTTATTATCATTATTATTATTATTATTATTATTATTGGATGTAATGGATAATTTTGTCCCTATTAATTTTCAAAACATCACAGAATAACCAACACAAAAATGATTCATTGCACCCAGAGTAACTGGAGATGTTGGGTGCAGAGACCTGCTGCCTTCTCTGCAACAACCACACACCCCTAATATTTCACCTCAAGCCATTCCTCTACTTCTCCAACACCACGTGCCCATTACTTACCATGCACCCACCATCAGACTCGGTGGTGGTGTTGGTGGGGACTCAGAAAGGGAAGAAGTGGGGTTGAGGTGGGGGGAATAATGGGAGGAATAAGAAAGTAACACAAAAGGAGGAATAAGAAAGTAACACAAAAGCAATGTAGAGAGAGAAATGTGTGTGTTGTGTGTGTGTGTGTGTGTGTGTGTGTGGATGTGTGTGTGGGTGTGTGTGTGTGACCTTCATTTGGAAGTTTCTTCATGTCATAGTTTATGATCTATGCCTCAAATTACATGGTGGTGGTGGTGTGTGTGTGTATACATATATATATATATATAAATTGATAGATTATTACATATATATGCATACACATTTGCAGGCACATATATATATATATATATATATAGGAGTGTGTGATTGTGTGTGCGTGTATATATATATGTGTGTGTGTGTGTGTGTGTATATATATATTCTTTTATTGCTTTCAGTCATTTGACTGCGGCCATGCTGGAGCACCGCCTTTAGTCGAACAAATTGACCCCAGTACTTATTCTTCGTAAGCCTAGTACTTATTCTATCGGTCACTTTTGCCGAACCGCTATGTTACAGGGATGTAAACACACCAACATCAGTTGTCAATCAACAGTGGGGGACAAACACAGACACACAAACATACATACATATATATATATATATATATATATATATATATATAATTTACTCCTCTGCCACCCTGTCTAACTCCAATAAGAGCTGATCCAGATCCTGACAAACTATTCAACCCATGCACACATGGAAAGTGGAAAAGAACCAACTCCCATCACAGGGACCACCTACTCAATCCACCCCATCATTTCAACCACTTATTACCTTTATCTTTTACACTAATCCCTGACAACAGGACATTTCTCTTTCCCTTCTCCTCTCCCATATCTCCTCCATTATTACCCCTTAACACCATGGTAAAAGGGTAAAGACCCTCTTTGGTCAAGGAATGGTAATTGAATTGCACCTAGAAAGCTACCCTCCTAGGCCCATGTCCAGGCAAATTTGTTTCTGGAAGACCAGACCGGTAGTTGTACATGCATACCAGCCTCTTCTCTTCATGCCACCCAAAGGAAAGGCAAAGGGGCTGATACAGCTTGGCACCAGTGACATCACAACTAATTTCTACAGCTGAGTGAAAGGGAGCAACGTGAAATAAAGTGCCTTGCTCAAGAATACAACACACAGCTCGATCCAGGAATCAAACTCACTGTCTCATGATTGTGAGCCTGACGATCTAACCAACGAGCCATGCACCTTGATACACACACACCACACACACACATATACACATGCTTACATATATATGTGTGTGTGTATATATAATGCTTGTAAATTTACACACACACACACACACATATATATACATATATATATACACACATGTATGTGTATATATATATATACATACATATATATATATATATATAATTTCAACAATTGAGGGCAAAATTAATTAATTATCAATCAATTTCACCAAGTGTTCAGTATGCAAAGGGACCATTCAAGGCGAATTCAAATTATTACATTATATAAAAGGGCTTAGTAAAATAAATTACTTTGCCGCATACTGAACTCAAAGTATGCGGCAAAGTAATTTATTTTACTAAGCCCTTTTATATAATATATATATATATATATATATATACCACATGTATGTGTATGTATATATATATATATATATATATATACACATGTATGTGTGTATATTTATGCTTTTCTCTTTCATTCTATTAAGAATCACTATAGTTCCATTATAGCCATTAGTGAGTTCTGCAAAAGAATGGAGACATCTTCATGCCGTCTGAACACCGCCACACGGCACTCAACTCTGATTAGTGGAACAATTGTTAACCTTAGTCAAATTACACAAATAAATTATCTTCTATGTATACCTGTCTATTGATATATGTGTATGTGTGAGTGAGTGTATGCATATGTGTACACACACACAACATATATATGAATACACGCGTACATACAAACACATTCACACAGAGATGCATATACTCACACACAAATATATATATATATCCACACATGTACACATATATATATATATATATACATACACATATAGAGAGAGTTTGATATACAGATATGTACACATGGATCTTCACATATATTTGTGTGCATAGAGCGGTACACAAACACATATACAGGCATGCACAAGCACACAAATACACACAGTGTAATCAACACATGTACTTCACATAAAAATTACAAAATAAATGTTTTTATAAACAATGATCAAACCTTAAGAGACTTTGCTGCTGATTCAGTTTGAACAAATGGTTTCAATTAACCACATACATCATCACTATTATTAAAGCTATCATCATCATCACCATTGTTATTATTACTACTGTCTTAGCAAAGGCAGGGGTATTGTTTTCAGTTGTGTTTGTTTGTTCATCCGTCGACAAGATATCTCAAGAACCGCTGGATGGATTCAGATGAAACTTTCAGGGATGCTTGGCTTCGTGGCTGGTTCGAACTGATAAGATTTGGGGATCAATCAGGTATAAGACAAGGATTCTAGGTTATTTTTCCTGTTCTTTTACTTAATTTTTGAGAGTGGTCAGTTGTATTTTTAGTATTCTCATTTGTGAGAGCAATCGATTTATTTCAGATATTTCCATTTTAAAAATCATCTCAGGCTAATTGTTGATTGGATGTTAGTGTTGCTTTGGCTGAGGTCTGTGCTCTCTGAGTGCTCTTGTTATTATAACTTTTTTTTTATTACTCCAACTATTATTATTATTATTATTATTATTATCAAGGTGGTAAGCTGTCAGAATCATTAGCATGCTGGGCAAAACACTTCATCTGTCTTTACGTTCTGAGTTCAAATTCTGCCAAGATCAACTTTGTCCTTTAGGAGTTGATAAAATAAGTACCAGTTAAATACTGGGGTCAATATAATCAACTTACCCCCTCCCTTGAACTTGCTGTTTTGTGCCAAAATTTGCAACCATTATTATTATTATTATTATTAAGGCAGCGAACTGGCAGAATTGTTAGCATGCTTGCTGCTATGTTCTGAGTTCAAATTCTGCCAGGGTTGACTTTGCCTTTCATCCTTTCAGGGGGGGTCGATAAATTAAGTACCAGTGAAACACTGGAGTAAAAATAATCGACTAGTCGCCTCCCCACAAATTTCGGGTCTTGTGCCTTTAGTAGAAAGGATTACCATTATTATTATTATTGAATGCAGTGAGCTGGCGGAATTGTTAGCACACTGGACAAAACACTTAGTGGCATTTCGCCTGTCACTACATTCTGAGTTCAAATTTCATCGAGGTTGACTTTGCCTTTCATCCTTTTGGGGTCAATAAATTTAAGCACTAATTGAAAACTGAAGTCATTGTTATTATTATTATTATTATCATTATTAAGGTGGTAAGCTGGCAGAATTGTTAGCATGCTGGGTGAAATGCTTAGCAGTATCTCGTATGTGGCTATGTTCTGATTTCAAATTCTGCCGAGATCAACTTTGACTTTCATCCTTCTGGGGTTCGATGAAATAAGTACCAGTTACACATTGGGGTCGATGTAATTGACTTTTCTCCATCCCCCAAAATTTTCAAGACCTTGTGCTTATAGTAGAAAGGATTATTATTATTATTATTATTAAGGCAGTGGGCTGGCAGAATCGTCTGCACACCAGACAAAATACTTAGTGGTATTTCATCTGTCTTGACGTTCTGAGTTCAAATTCTGCTGAGGTCAACTTCGCCCCTCATCCTTTCAGAATCAATAAATAAAGTACCAGTGAAACGCTGGGGGTCGATACAATTGACTAGCCCCCTACCACAAAATTTCAGGCCTTGTGCCTATAATAGAAAGGATTATTATTATTATTATTGTCATCATCATTATTATTATTGTTGTTATATTCGTGAATCAGGTCACTGTTGGTTAATGGAATATTATTGTCATCATTTTCATGTGGTCTGTGCACTTGTAAAGCTCATTCATGAAATCCATTGTGTGACTACCACACAAATAAATATCTGAGCAGATATCTAATGGATGACAATGGTAGTGATGATGATAATGATGATGATGATGGGATTGATGATGATGTTGGTGATGGCTGTGGTGATGGTGTCAGTGATGATGATGATGGTGGTGCTGGTGATGGTTGTGGTGGCAGTAGTGATGGTGGTGGTGATGGTGCTAAAAATGAGGATGGTGATGGTATTGGTACTGAAGATGAGGATGATGGAGATGGGAGCAGGGTGATGAAGCTGATGGTGATGAAACAGAAATATTGTAAATTAGTGGAGAAGAGTTAAGAATTATCACAGGCTTCCCAGATGTTGTCCAAAACACACACACACACACACACACACATGGACAAACAGACAGATATGTACACATCAACACAAATACATGGCTACAAACACACATCTACACACAAACACACATACATTCACACACATCCACATCCCCAAACAAACACACACATTCACACTCGTACACACACACACAGATACAATCATAGTTACACTGATACACATTCACACACAAACACACACATATTCTAAATTATGCACACACACACACACATACATTCACACTGACATCCACACACAAAACACACACACACACACTCACACACACAAACACTATCTCATACACACAGTCTTATACAAACACTCTCTCACACACATACACACACACACACAACCATACAGCCACATTTAACCTGATGCCCACCCCATCATCATCCTCTTCACCACCACCACCACCACCACTACTACTATACACAGGAATGAAGGGAGGGGTGAGGGGTAAGGGGGAGCAGAGCATTAAAAAAAATTCTAGTGGTGGGGTTGGGAGACTGGGGGTGGGTGGGCACATATTTGGTAATTTAGAAACTGATCCAAAGCTGAACCCAGGTAATAAGTAAAGTTCAACATTTCAATCCACCCCACAACTCACCACCCCCGTCCGTCGCCCCCTCCCCCACCGCCACCCATCTCCCAATTTACCCAGCAGCACGTGCCAACACAGGAGGCATTCTATGTGGTCAGCTGACCTGCTAGAAATAGCAGTGAAATCACCCTTAACTCAACATCCTTATTATCTTAGAAAGATAAGGAACAAGCTAGATAACGAGGTTCTGACTTTCCTTGCAAACTTATGCGTAAGACAGGGTGGCTATGGCTGGAATGTCAGATCATTGATCGCTCATTCAGAACTGGCCAAGGATTAAACTACATCATCATCATTAACATCATCATTGTTAATGTTGAAGGAGGAACTTAAACATGACCACTCATTATGTTAGAAACAGCAGCCGAATCACCTCTCTTAAATCACACATACATACTCTGTTGCCTTAAAAATAAAGGAAAGATACACTGGACTATACAGTCCTAGATACACAATGCCTTAATATAATGAAGTGTGATGGTCGTGGTTAGAATGTCTTTGAAGACAGGTCTGTTCATTCTGGATATTTTACCTGATACTAAAAATGATGATGACAATATGATATCATCATCACTTCTACAACCATCATCATCACCATCATCACCAGCACCACCCTCACCATCATCATGATGCCTATCACCACAACCATCATCATTATGATTACCACCACCATATGGATGAGGAGGAAGAGTGGGAGGAAGGTAGCAGAGCAAGTTCCAGTGATGGATGGAGCAATGTTTGATTAAGTGAGGAATGGGTGGTGGTGGTGGTGGTGGGCAAACCCAGTAGCCCCAAGTTAGGCAGGGTAACAGAGTCACCTTCACACACACACACACACACACACACTTGTATGCATAGATGCACGCACGCAACCTCACCATCTGTTCCCCCTCACCTCACCTCACTCCCCACCTGCTCTGCCACCTCTTCCGTTCCACGCACCCCCATCCCCCCACCTTCCGTTTCACTTTCACCACCACCCCTAACCCCCTGCCACCAGCAGCTTCCACGTGCCTGCCTGCCTCCCCGGGGTATCACCATGGAAACACTCCCCAATTTATCATTCCATGTCATGTTTGACAATGTTTATGAGAAAATAATGATACGTCCACACCCTCCCCCTTTCCCTTCTCCCCCACCCCTACAGGTAATTCCTTCTCTTCATACATACATACATATTGTTGTTGATACTCATGCTGTGGTTGTTGTTCTTGTCTTGCCTCTACTTCAGGTTATTTCTACCATATGTCTGTTCAATTGCTCTCTCTCTCTCTCTATCTATCTATCTATCTCTCCCTCTATCTCTCTCTTCCTCCACTTCTCTCTGACATTCTATTTCTTTAAGTCTCTCCTTCACTCACACTCCCTCTCATATTCTACCTACATCTAAAACTCTCTCCCTACCTCTCTCTCAGATATTCTATTTCTTTCTAAATCTTTCTCCTTCCTCCTCTCTCTTCTGTTTCTCTAAGTCTCACCGGCCTTCACTCACTCTCTCTTCCTCTCACTTTCTAATATTCTATCTCTCTCTAAAACTCCTGCCTATCTCTTAACCCCTCTCTGATATTCTAACTTTTCCTAAATCTCTCTCTTCCCCCACCTTTCTGAAATTTTATCTCTCTAAATCTCCCTCCCTCTGTAATATTCTCTCTCCCTCTCTTTGTTCGTCTCTCTCTCTCTCTCTCTGCGTGTCTGTCTGTCTCTCTCTCTCTCTCTCTCTCTCTCTTCTCTCTCTCTCTCTCTCTCTTTCCAACATCCAATATACCCACTACATCTTATCTGTCACTTTCTTTCATACCAGATACTCGCATTTTCAAGCTACTTCTCTCTACGTCCATTTTTCACATCCTCTATCTCTCTCTCTCTCTCTCTCTCTCTCTCTCACACACACACACACACATGCATTCACCTTGTCACAAGTGCGCACACAAATGCATAAGAGAGGTCCTCTTTAGGAAAATAATATAGTATTCTGTGTTCTAACACAACATAAGCAATGAGAAAATTGAGGAAGAGTTTAAGTCCCAATAAGTTAAAACAATTGAATAAAGAATAAGGTAAATAAACTAGGTTGCATGGTAAGAAGCTTGCCTCCCAATCATATGGTTCTCGGTTCAGTCCCACTGCATGGTACCTTGGTCAAGTGTCTTCTATTATAGCCTCAAGCTGACCAAAGCCTTGTGAGTGGATTCTATTGATCTCTGCTGAACCTCTAAGCTATGGGAGTAGAAACACAGAGACAAACACACACACACACACACACACACACACAGAAGCTGAAAGAAGCCTGTGGTATATTTATATCATCATCCTCATCATTTAACGACTGCTTTCCATGCTGGCATAGGCTGTACGGTTTGACTGGGAACTGTCAAGCCAGGCTCCAATCTGATTTGGTAAGGTTTCTACAGCTGGATACCCTTCCTAATACCAACCACTCCAAGAGTGTAGTGGGTGCTTTTTACATTCCACTGGCATGGGTGCCAGTCAGGCGGTACTGGCAATGACCATGTTCAAATGGTGGTTTTTAAGGCATGGGTTTTTTTATGTGCCACTGGCATGGGTGCCGGTCAGGTGACACTGGCATTGGTGATGGTCAAATAGGGTTTTTTATGTGCCACTGGCATGGGTGTCAGTCAGGTGACACTGGCATCAGCCACACTTAAATGGGGCTTTTTACGTGCCACCAGCATGGGTGCCAGTTAGGCAGCATTGGTATTGACCACACTCGAATGGTGCCCTACCATCGCTTGACAACCAGTGTTGGTGTGTTTACATCCCTGTAACTCAGTGATTCAGTAAAAGAGACCAACAAAGTAAGTACAAGGCTTTAAAAAAATGTTCCAGGATTGATTTGTTCAACCAAAATCCTTCGAAAGAGTGCTCCAGTATGACCACAGTCAAATGACTGAAACAAGCCAAAGGAAAAGCTGGCAGAATCGTTAGCACGCTGGACAAAACGCTTAGTGGCACTTCATCGGTCTTTATGTTCTGAGTTCAAATTCTGCCAACGTTGACTTTCCCTTTCATTATTTTGGGGTCGATAAAATAAGTACCAGTTGAGTACCGGGGTTGATGTAATCGTCTCACCCAATTCCCTGAAATTGCTGGCCTTGTGGTAACATTTGAAACCAATATTTAACACTGATGGAACTGGTGTATTCTGGAAGGAATGTCAAAGAGAACTTTTGCATGAAGTACAGAAAAAAATACTCCAAAAAAAAAAAAGACAAAAAACTGGTCAATGAGTTCAAAGCATTGAAAATTTGAATCACATTGTTATTATGTAATAATCCATTGTGTGACTTTCATAATCTCATTATTAATTAATAGGATGGCTCTTAATCCAGTTGCATTGAGAGGATTGAATAAAAACATTCTTCCATTTCATTAGCAAATACAAAAAGAAAGAGAAAGAAAACAGAAACCCATGGATGACTGACTACTGCAAAAAAAAAAAAAAATGGTTTTGTTGGAACATTGTTTCTGAAGTTGGAAATTTATACAAAAGGAAATAAAGGTGATTCCAGAACACTGCTAGCAATTGATGACACGCCATAGAATCACTGATGTTTACGATCTGTTCTAACCACTCAGCAGGACACACCAGAATGCCTTATCATTCTCATTTTCTTTACACAATGTGACACAGTGGAGGCGTGTGGCTTGGTGGTCAGGGTGTCAGACTCATCATCATCATCGTTTAGTGTCCGCTTTCCATGCTAGCATGGGTTGGACAGTTCGACCTGGGTCTGGGAAGCCAGAAGGCTGAACCAGGCCCAATCTGATCTGGCAATGTTTCTATGGCTGGATGCCCTTCCTAACGCTTTTTACGTGCCAGACGAGGCTGGCAAACAGCCACAATTGGATGGTGCTTTTTACATGCCACCGGCATGGGGGCCAGGCGAGGCTGGCAACGGCCACGATCGGATGGTGCTTTTTACGTGTCACCGGCACAAGGCCAGTTGAGGAAGCGCTGGCAATGGCCACGTTCGGATGGTTCTCTTACGTACCACCGGCACTGGTATCACAGCTGCAATTTCCATTGATGTTGATCGATTTCGATTTTGAAGATTGTGTTTTCAGTTCCTGGACTGGGTGATGTGTTGTGTTTTTGAGCAAAACACTTCATATCACGCTGCTCCACTTCACTCAGCTGGCAAAAGTGAGTAACCCTGCAAGGTGCTGGCATCCCATCCAGGTGGGGAATATATAAGCCATTGAAATTGGGTTACTGGCCTTATGAGTCAGTATGATGCAAGAAGGTAACTTTACCTTTTTTTCTTTTTTGGGACAGGCGTAGCTGTGTGGCAAGTTGCTTACCAACCACATGGTTCTGGGTTCAGTCCCACTGTGTGGCACCTTGGGCAAGTGTCTTCTACTATTGTGTTGGGCCAATCAAAGCCTTGTGAATGGATGTAGTAGACGGAAACTGAAAGAAGCCTGTCATATATATATCGCTTGACAACTGATGTTGGTATGTTTACATCCCTGTAACTTAGCGGTTTGGCAAAAGAGACCAATAGAATGAGTACTGGGCTTCCAAAGAATAAGTCCTGGGATTGATTTGTTCAACTCAAGGCAGTGCTCCAGCATGACTGCAGTCAAATGACTGAAACAAGTAAAAGAATAAAAGAATATATCGTTGCTATTATGTTAAACTGTCATATGTCCAAATGCGTGTTTTTCAATATATATATCTTTGCTTACAATAGCCGGTTCTTTTGGTAAAACTATCATATCTCCAGCTGCTTCAGATGCCAGGATATCAAAAATCATCAGAGTGTAATACAACAGTTTTGCTATGCAATGGTGAGACAATTTTTTCATTTTCTGAAAAAGCAACATTTTGGACTTACAACATATTATATATATATATATATATATATATACCATAATCATCATTAGTTAACATCTGGTTTCCATGCTGGCATGGGTTGGACAGGGGCTGGCCAAGCAGAAGGCTGCACCAGACTTCTTTGTCTGTTTTGGCAGGGTTTTTATGACTAGATGCCCTTCCTAACACCAACCACCCTGTAGTTGGGCTCTCACACACACACGTGTGCGTGTTTTTGTCCTCCACAACTGCTCGACAACTGCTGTTGGATTGTTAACCTCCCTGTAACTTAGCAGTTTGGCAATAGAAACTAATAGGCTTCAAAATAATAAAAATAAATAAATACTGGGGGGTCAATTTGTTCGACTAAACCCTTGAAGGCGGTGTCCCAGCAAGGCTGCAGTCCAATGACTGCAACAAGCAAAGGACATAAAAGATCTGTATAACAAAATACTGGACGATGGAGGGAAATAAAAGCAGCTGAGTGTTATGGCAAAGCAAAATTTAATATTCTGTTTTGTGGGATGAAGATAATTGCAACAGCAATTTGTGAATTAATGTAATTGTCCTTGGTGCATGTCAGAAGGCCATTTTTCCTGGATTAGTTTGGAGTTGCGGTGATTCTGGAACCAGGAAAATTCTAAACTCTGATATAATCAATATCGTGTATTCAATAGGAGGTGAAGGATTGCATGATTTAGTCATTGAAGGACTCGTTGAACTGTTTAGAGAATATGAGATAATGAAGAAGATTTAGTAGTTGTCATGGTAACCGTAATTGTAGGAGCCTATCTAATTACCTTATTTTGTTGTGAGATGTCTATTCCTTATCAAAGAGTATAAACTGTTGTGATACTCATTAGATTAAAATAGTAAAATATTTTATGTTTTATGTTTAAAACAACCAGATCTGGTCTCTCACACCTACCCAACAATGTCATGAACAAAGCTATGAGACAGTGCATGATTGATTCAAAACAATGTGAATAAATAAGTATTACATTTAATGGAGTAATCTGAATAACAAAGGATTAAACCAGCCATGTCTAACTCAGATATTCTAGCTGTTTTACATTTAAAATTACCAGATCTCATCTCTCACACCTATCCTACAATGTCATTCTAGTGACATTAGCGGTTCAGCAAATGAGAGTGATAGAATAAGTCTCGCAGTCAATTTGTTCAACTAAAATACCCCGTCGAGGTGGTGCTCCAGCATGGCCACAGTCAAATAACCGAAACAAGTAAAAGAGTAAAAGAATGAAAATGTGTGATTTGAGGGAGATTTGGCTGGTTTGTTTTCCCAGCAACTCCAGTTTGGCCTTGATCAATAAATAATGTTCCATCCATGACATTCACATCAGTGTATCTATGATTACATCATCCAGTTACCTTCCAATTTATCTTTTAGAAAAAAATGGCATAATATGTAAATGGGAGAGACATTTGGTGAGTGTGTGTGTCTGTAAGAGCATGCGTATGCATGAGTGTGAGTGTGTGTGTGGGTATGCATGACTGTGTGTGTGTGCATGCATGTGTATATGCGTGAGTGTGTGTGTAAGTAAAAGTATATGTATAAGAGTGTCTGTATTTATATATATTTGAATGTGTGAGTGTCTATATAAGACTGCTTGAGTATGTGTAAGTGTGTGTGTAAAAGTATGCGTATAAGAGTATATGTGTGAGAGACAGAGAGAGAGTGTGTGTGTGTTAAGCCTCTGTGTGTGTACATATAAGTATGTGTAAGAGTGTGTTTGTGTATGTGTATCTAACCATGTGCATGTATGTAAAAGTATGTGTGTGTGTGTGTGTGTGTGTGTGTGTGTGTGTATGAGTGTGTGTGTGTTTATAAATATGAGTGTTATTCAAAGTATATTGAATGTTATTAGCAACGAGAGACTGAAAATGGTAAAATTAAGTGCTGAGGTGTTGCTGCATTCTGCCACGTTCCTCTGCCTGGATCTTAATATACCTCAGGGCGGGGTGGGGGTGGGGGTTAGTGGTAAGGGACAAACAGAGGGTGAGAGAGTGGGGGGTAGATGGATTCTTATCGAGTGTATGCCCGTCCCAAAGAGCATCGCTTTAATCCAGGAGAAGTGGTTTGTACTGGAACTGGAAAGCATAACCAGCAGATCCGAAACGAGAGTTTGGCAGGAACCGAGTGACACCAAACCTCGTGCCACCACCTCTGCTGCTGCCCCAGAGTCACCACCACTACCATCATCACCACCACCACCGTCATCACCACCACCATCACTGCCACCACCGCCTTCACCACTATCACCACAGCTATATCACCAGCTTCAGAGCTACTACCAATCATTGCCACCATCATCACCACCACCACAATTATAAGTATGTCCATGCCGTCATGGTGGCATTATCACCACCGATGCCCCTACTGTAGCTCTGCCCACCCCACTCCCCATTACCCTGGTGGCACCACTGACAGAGCTCTTGCGGACACTTCCTTCCTAGCACCATGACAACCTGCACCACCAGTCACTACCACCACCACCACCATCAGCACCCTTAAGACCAACATAGTCACCTTTGTGGCTGCCATCGCTACAATCAGTACCACTCTTACCACCTCCACCATCACCACTACCAACACCTATGTAACTACCACCAATGCCACCACCACCACCACTACCACCAACATCATCACCACTAGTACTTATGCAACTATCACCACTACCACCACCACACTACCGCTGCCACCGCCACTAGTGATTAAAAATTACATGCGATGAAGATTTAGGGAGGATTTCTAAACAGGAAAGAGAGCAAAACAAGAATATCAAATAACAGAGAGCAGAGGGATTATACAAACACGTACAAATTGCAAATGATTGAACTAATTAAACGTTATTTTGCAATATAAATTAATTAGTTACACCAACATTTAGTTGTTAATGAGATGAAAATATTCCTTGTGTTTTTTTTTAGCCATGTCAGTATGTTCCAAGATCATATTACAAGAGCGTCTGTTTTGCCAAGTTTTGAGGCTTCCTACGAGAAGAGGGAGCATAGCCTAGCGGTTAGAGTGCTGCATTTGGGATTGCAGGATCGTTATTTCAATTCTTAGACTGGATGATGCATTGTGTGCTTGAGGAAAATGCTTCATTTCACGTTGTGCTGTGATTGCTTTGACACCTGACGTCTGGCACTCTGCGCACCTGGACAGGTAACATTGATTTGAGAAAAGGAGTGAGCTTAATGTACGGTACAAACATTTGGTCACTACAAGCAAATCATTTGTAGAGGTTAGTCCGCAAGAAATTGCAGAATACCCTCATCTGGTGTCTATGTGGTTAGGGTGTTGAACTCTTCATCTTGCGATAGTGGTTTCAATTCCTGGACTGGACGGTGTATTGTGTTCTTGAGCAAAACATGTCATTTCGCATTTTTCTTTGCTTCCCAACCACATGGTTCCAGGTTCAGCCCCACTGTGCAAGTATCTTCTACTCTAGCCTTGGGCAGCTCAAAGCCTTGTTAGTAGATTTGGTTGACAGAAACTGAAATACGCCCATTGTATATATATATGAATGCTCAAAATGAGGAGTTGATAGACAGCCAACAACTGATGAAAGGTCATTTCTCTGTGTTTATTTGTCCGGTTTTCCATATTTTTTCTCGTTGTTTACATATTTAACTTGTTTGTTTATGTATTTCATGTTTGCACAGTTGATGTCCTGTACCCATATATGCATGCATATATATATATATATATAAAGCGACAGTGGAAGACAATTGCCCAAGATGCCATGGAGTGGGACTGAACCCAGAACCATGTGGCTGGGAAGCAAACCTCTTAACCACACAGCCATGACTGCACACGTACATTCACCTACATAGACACACACACACACACAAACATACATGCATGCATACACACGTCCATACATGCATACATACGTGTCCATAGATGCCTACATACATACACAGCACATATCCATACATGCAAGGATACATACATACATACATGTGTCCATGCATGCACGCATACATACATATCTGTCACTACATGCCTGCATGCATACACATGTACACACACATACATACACACACACGTTCATACATGCAGGCAAGCATACATACACACACACACATATCCTTACCTACCTACATACATACACTCACACATGTTATCCAATCAATGATAGGGGGGAAAAGATGGGTTATCATGTAGTAAAGAAAATATCCCTTCCACCCGCCCACCCGCCCACCAGAAAAAAATCCCCCAAAAACATCCAAAATATTCCAGCCACCCACGTTGTCGTTTCTCCTTCAGGCTAACAAACAACGTTCTGGTCACAGACCATTTTGTGGGTCTTTCAATTGGGGTGGGGAGTGGGATGGGGGGCATTCACCCACACATTCCAGGAACAGTAAAGGACATGATTACAACAGAAAATTCAGTGGCTGTGTGGTAAGAAGCTTACTTCCAAACCACATGATACCTGGTTCAGTCCCACTGCACGGCACCTTGCAAAAATGTCTTCTACTATAATCTAGGACTGATCAATGACTTGTGAGTAGATTTGTTACATGGAAACTGAAAGAAGCCTGTCATGTATGTGTGTGTGTGTGTGTGTGTTTCCTGCTTGTTTAAGAACTGGTGTTGATGAGTTTATGTCCCTATCACATAACAGACAGAAAGTCACACATACAAAGTTACACATACGCGCGCGCGCACACACACACACACATATATTTCTTTACTATCCACAAGGGGCTAAACATAGAGGGGACAAACAAGGACAGACAAAGGGATTAAGTCAATTACATCGACCCCAGTGCATAACTGGTACTTAATTTATCGACCCTGAAAGGATGAAAAGCAAAGTTGGCCTCGACGGAATTTGAACTCGGAACGTAATGACAGACAAAATACGGCTACGCATTTCACCCGGCGTGCTAACGTTTCTGCCAGCTCGCAGGAAAAAGGACAACAAAAACCAAGGTAGGACAGGTATCTCAAGTCATTTAGAATATTTAATTAGGGTAAGGTGAATTTGAAGTGATAGCCTAGCATGTCCGTACACCAGGTATTCCCAGTGTACGGACATGCTAGCCTATCACTTGGGATATCCCACAAACAGCTGTAAGACTTCAAATTCACCTTTAAATATTCTAAATGACTTGAGATACCTGTCCTACCTTGGTTTTGTTGTTCATCATCATCATTTAATGTCCGCTTTCCATGGTTTGACTGAGGACTAGCAAGCCAGGAGGCTGCACCAGGCTCCAATCTGATCTAATATAATATATATATATATATAATCAGAATAAGCAACAAGGATATCCAAGGTAGAGTAGTACAATTGTTTCATGCTACTTCATTTTATTAAACACTGTAAGTATTACATCAGTTTTAAAATGTCGAGCAGTCTTCAGCCACATATAGAATTTTTCAATTAAACGGACAATGCACATTCTTATACTTATTTTTTTTGCCAACACAGGTAAATGAAATAAGTATAATTGTTTGTCCCCTACTGTTTGACAACTGGTGTTGGTGTGTTTACATCCCAGTAACTTAGCAGTTTTGCAAAAAAGACCAATAGGACAAGAACTAGGGTTTAGAAAATATGTTCTTAGAATGATTTGTTTGACTAAAATCCTTCACACACACACACAGACGTAAGTATACAGGGAAGCACACACACACGTATATATAGCAAAATACAGACAGACAGACACACACACAACATGCTAACAGAAAGGCACACACTGACATACTCAAACATACACATGCAGAGACCTGTAAACACACACACACACACACACACCCACCCATCTCGTAGTCTCTGACACATCTGGAAGTGAACAACTGCTAAAAATGTCCTGGAACCCTCAATAGGCCAACAGGTCACCTTCTGTCAAAAATCAGGTTCTCTCCACCGACCCCCTCCACCCCCACCTTTGTACTGTGTCTGGAGGCAAACCAGCTTGTCAGAGACTTTCCTATGGTTTCTCCCCCACCCACCCACCCACCTAACTAATTACCTACAGCTGGAGATACAGGTAAGAAGAACACAAGAAGGAAAAAAATAGTTGTATCCAAGGAAACAAGCAATGATGGTCTGATGGATTGTGTTGGCAGCTAGTGTTTGTGTGTGTGTGTGTGCATGTGCCTGTTTGTATATGTCTATATACATGTATATGCATCGATATATGTTTTTGCATGCGTGTGTATTCGTATGTGTTGATATACATGTGTGTGAGTGTTTATATTTGTCTATATACATGTTTGTGTGTATGCATGTGAGTGTGTGCCGGTGTATGAGTGAGTACTTGTGTGTGTGTACCTGTGTGTATATGTTTGTATGTGTCTATATACATGTGTTTGCATATATTAGTGCACGCGTGTGTATGTATGTGTGTGTGTGTGTATCCCTGTGATTATGTGTGTGTCTCTGCATATGTTTGTATGCATCTATCCTTTGACCTGTCCAGCATGGAAGACCTTACAAGGAGCTTGCACTTTGCTGACATAGCTCTCAGGATTAGTGAGGCATGTGAGCCACCACATCTCAACAAGAACTAGACTTCGTAGTGGACATATCTTTTACCTTTTAGCATCTACTTCTTTCAGTCACTTTTCTGTGGCCATACTGGGGCACCGCCTTGAAACATTTTAGTCAAACAAATTGACTCCAGGACTTTCTTTTTTTAAAGCCTAGTACTTATTCTATCATTCTCTTTTGCCAAACTGCTAGGTTACAGGCACATAAATACACCAAGTGATGGTGGAAACGCAGACATACACACACACATATGAGAGGTTTTGATATCCAGACGATCCAAAAGGAAGGTAAGGCTATGTAAGTGCTACAGAAAGACCAGTGTTAGATTCCCGGTTCAATAATAGTGTGAGTGAGGAGACTAACACTGGTCATGTGTGTGTGTGTTTGTTGAATAAAATGAGACAAAAAAAGCCAAGGCAGAGTGTGATTTCTAGGACATTTATAAAGAGAAAGGTAATCTTATTGCTGTTTCAAGGATATAAAGGATATCCCACCATCAGAGACGATATGAGGGAATTGGACCCTACTAT
Source organism: Octopus sinensis (assembly GCF_006345805.1). NCBI lineage: Eukaryota > Metazoa > Mollusca > Cephalopoda > Octopoda > Octopodidae > Octopus > Octopus sinensis. The sequence goes on from NC_043018.1 coordinate 24,890,275, forward strand.
TTCCTCCACTTTAACTCTCTCATATCATCTCTGATGGTGGGATATCCTTTATATCCCTGAAACAGCTGTAGGATTACCTTTCCCTTTATAAATGTCCAAGAAATCTCACTCTGCCTTGGCTTTGTTGTCTCATTTTATTCAACACACACATATATGTGATAGGCTTCTTTCAGTTTCCATCTACTAAATCCACCCACAAGGCTTTGGCCGGCCCAAGGCTATAGTAGAAGACACTTGCCCAAGGTGCAATGCAGTGGGATTGAACCTAGAACCATGTGGTTGGGAAGCAAACGTCTTACCACACAGTCTGTGCCTATCTTAACACCTTACCACACCTGTGCCTATCTTAACCCTTCAGTGTTCAGATTTCAAGGATGTGGTTGCTTATTTTCAGGCTGGATCTGGCTTTCTCTAACATAAAACAGGAGAAATACTTAGGCTGGATATGGCAGGTTTAAATACGAAAGGATTAACAAGTCCTTTTATTTCAATGAGGTAAGGTGGGATTTGAAGAACATTTTGGTTGCTATTTCTAGCAAGTGGTCTAGTGACAACATAGCAGCTTCCTCATTACCCAGGCTGTGTGTTAATGAACTGCATTTGGTGTTAACTGCGGAGGTTCTTTTGGTAAGAATCTGCCAAGATAAGGTGGTAGTGGTTCATCAAAGACTATCAGCCATCATCGCAACACACAGATGTCTGATAAGATTGGAGATGTTATCAAACAGTAAATTACCATTCCACACTATTCTTTGCCACCCACACCATTCCTGCCCATTCCAATACCATTTCTTAAGAATTCATTTCAACATTCTTAGCTTTTTTTCTTAGAACATTATATCAGTAAGCAACACACACACACAAATATATATATATATATACACATATCCAGACAGGTATAGAGATAGAGTAATTGTATATTTTATATATATATATATATATATATATATAATATATATATATATATATTTATGTGTGTGTATGTGTGTGTATAATACTATTATGGACATTTATTGATTGTAGGTGCATATATAAGTTTTGAATTTTATATATAAACTAGCAGTATCGCCCGGCGTTGCTCGGGTTTGTAAGGGAAATAACTATATAAGCATTTTTAGAGATGTAAAGTATAATAGCCATCTCAATATGGCTAACCACAAAGGTGGGGTGTTACTGTAGCTTTTTACGTTCTGAGATTTAATAATAAATTTTTAGAGAGTTACTTCCCTTATATATGCCAAAAATGCATTAAAAATGGGAAAAATTGATGGTAAATTTTTTTTTAAATTGTAGACTCATCGTAGACGTGCGCTAATACCCAGAAGGGCTCGATATGAATCACGACTATAAGATAGTTAAACTGCACCACAAAATGTGGGAGTAGTTAGGAATCTAAATCGTAGGAGACAGACAGCACGCAACCTCACTTTTATATATAAAGATATATATATATATATATATATATATATATATATATATATATACATATATACATACATACATACATACATACATACATACATACATATATACATACATACATACAGGAGTGTGACGAAAGAACTCTGGCCGAAATAAGATTAAGATTAATGTAAAAAATAAATAACACTGAATATATAGTGTGTGTATTTTTATTGGCTAAACTGGCAAAATGACCATTCCGAAATATAACAATATCTGTAATATAATATGTGACAATTATTAGGTTGCCATAAAAAAAAATCTGAGTTTCAGACGAACATAAAACAGGAGAAATACTCAGGCTGGATATGGCAGGTTTAAATACTAAAGGGTTAACAAGTCCTCTTATTTCAATGAGGTAAGGTGGGATTTGAAGAACATATATATATAATGCAAAATGGAGATGAACACCAATTTTTCTATGTGACTGGCTTGAAAAATTGTTAAGATATTTCTTAACATGAAACTAATGGTAGCCTTAATACACAAATTATCTTTATCCATCAATGCAGTGTTGATCACTCATTTTCATTGTTCAGTATTTGCATATAAGTACACACACACATACATATGTATATAAACACATACACAACACAGATATGCATCTGGTGTGTGTGTGTTCAAAGCTTTGATGTTACAATGTTACTAGTATGATATAAAGATACTATGATGTCATTACAATGCTATGATGAGACTACAATAATATTATGATGTGATGATAAGACTGAGTTGGCAGAATCGTTGCATTTTGTCCATCTCTACATTCTGAGTTCAAATTCTGCCAAGGTCAACTTTACCGTTCATCCTTTAAGGGTTGATAAGACAAGCGCCAGTTGAACAGTGGGGTTGATGAAATTGACTAACCCTTCCTTGAACTTGCTGGCCTTGTGCCAAAATTTGAAACCAATATTATGATGTGAAGATAAGACGAGGATGTTATGATGGTATGATGTTATGCTTTGACTACAATTTTATGAGGATCTTATGACGATACTACAATATTATGATAACACTATGGCATTATATTATGCTGTTATGATGTTATGATAATACAATAACTATTTTGTGATGATAGTATAATGATACTATGATATTATGGCAACACTGTGACATACTATGGTGTTATGATGTTACCATGTTGTTATGATGATACTAAGTGCTATGCTCAATGTTACTAGGTAACTATGATGATGATGATGAAACTAAGATGGTACAAGGATGTTATGATGACAATGTTATGATATCGCAATGCTACTGCAATGTTAGGATTTGGATTAAAATGTTATGATAAGATGACATGACAATGTCACAATCTTTCTATGATGTTATGATGATAAAGTGATATGACAACATCATTACGTTTGAATGTTTGTTTTAGAAGAGAGTGTGACTTCAATTAATATTCAATTAAAATCTCATTATGACTGTCTTAAGTGACATTTAACACAAGTTCATTTACTGTTTGATGTTAGTGGTGGAGGTGGTTGTACCACTGGTATCCAGACATCCTGCCTTTGCCAACAACATCAACACAACTTATGTCTTGCTCACACACACACACACACACACACATATATACAAACCTTAAAATTATCATGTCATACATATCTATAAGTAACGTGATGTAAAATATTTTAGATTTAATATACTCACATACATAAACACATACAGACATATGTATTATATATCATGCTTTTAGCTATAATTCTATGAATTATTTTTCAGACAAAACATATATACATACATATATATATATATATATAGATATATATAAGTAACAAGGATGTACAGGCATCAATTCATTACGGCTGTTTCAAGGAGCTCCATTTGCTTCATTAATGAGAACATTACATCAATTTGAAAGAAGCTGCTCTCTTCAGATGACTGCATGGACATCAAACATAAAAGATAAACCATTTTTTAAATACAAATTTACATCAATAATGGAAACCAAAATATTAACATTGCTTCCTTTTGTTATATTTGCAGCAGATATCTTCACTTAGCTGGGTTGCATTGTCTACACTCACGATATACAGGAATATAGGTACAAACATCCCTACATGGAATCTTGATATTTAATATTCAAATA
>NC_043018.1:24896327-24961327 GCF_006345805.1 Octopus sinensis
ATCGTAAAGAAGGTGGTCACACTGGATTGGCAATGCGGCCCGGGATGTATTGTGCTTACAAATAAAAGACAGGGTGGTCATGGTGGAACACCTTTGATAATAGGTCTACTGGGTCTGGACTGATCTGGGACAAATCTACACTGCAAATGCCACCCTCATTTCCATCATTGTAACCACTGTCATCATCATCATCATCAATACTACCACCACCACCACCACCATCGTGACCAACATCATCCCTTCATCATCATCATCACCACCACCACCATGATCATCATTATCATCTCCACTATCACCACCACTAACAAACATAAGACACTGCCACCATCATGATTGACACCATCACCACCACCATCATCATCACCACCATCACCATCACTGCCTTCACATCATCGTTATGCATCTGTTGTCCATTTCTCGCACTTAGATGAGTTGGGATGCAGTGTTTGTTGCCTGATGTTTTCAGCCGAGTCTTCATTCATCTAATTAATTTCTTCGTTAACAGAATGAAGCTGCAAGAATTAATGTACATTTTAATATGTACACGTTTGTGTGTGAGGGAGAGAGAGGAGAGAGAGAGAGAGGGAGAGAATGATAAAGCATTGATAGCTGTTGACGATGATGTGTGTGTTTGTTAATGTATGTCAGTGTGTATGTATATATGAGTGTGTGTATGTGTATATATGTGTACACACACACACACACACACACAAATACTAGAAAACATACAGACCCACACACATGCATACACATATAGGTGTAAGCAATAATGCATCGGCATACATGCACACATGCCTATAAACAAACATATCTAAAATAAAACACCTATGCTGAACTATTGAGGACTCTACGGGTACTCTATCCAGATTACAAGTTCAGGTTTATACCTGTAGCTTCTCAACGAATGTTAACATAAAGCTGAAGATCAGTGAAAAAGAGAACACCTATGCTGAACTATTGAGAAATCTGCAGTTACTTTATCCAGATTACAAGTTCAGGTTTATACCTGTAATTATTGGGGCCCTGGAATATGTAACACACTGCTTAAATACCAATCTTGAGAAACTAGGCTTCTCAAAATCAGAAAGGAGAAAGCTAATTTGAAGACTACAGATCAGATCTATCACTGGAGCTGTAAAAATCTGTAAAACTTTCCAGAAGTTTAGCATTTAAATATATACGAACATCTCTAGATATGCAACTATATATATGAGAATATATACATAAAGCAAAACATACAAATCTGCACATATACATACAAACAAAAATACCCTGTTTGTTGATGTTGAAATTTCAATGATGGAGCCTTGGATCTACATTAGAAATCGGTTCTTTCTATATTGGCAAGAAATCTTGAAATAAAGTGAATAATGACAGACAAACAGACATATGTATGTACGGGCATCTTCCAGTTTCTGTCTACCAAATCTGCTCAGAAGTTTTTGGTCAGACCAGGTCTATAATCATCATCATCATTGTTCGACCGTGGTCGAGACAATGGAATTTACTATGTTACGCCAGACTTCACGGTTCATCATAGCATTACGGAGGTCCTGTTGCTGGATGCCTGTATCCCTGGAGATTACATCAGGGTAGGAGAGTGTGCACCCTCTGGTATTGCGAGTAGATGGCTTCCAGAGGAAAAGAGTAGAAATTACTTCTTTTTCAGCTCTACAACAAGGTCTATAATACAAGATGTTTGCTGAAGTTGTCACACAGTAGGGCTGAACCCAAAACCATATGGTTGGCATGCACACTTGTTAAGTACACCGCCATGCCTGTGCCAAACAGCCACACCGGCACCTCTATTTTAAAGACCCTGGATGAGTGACGATAACATTAGAACTCCAAAGGATTTGAACTCTGAAATGTAAAATGATGGAAGTGAATAACAAGCTGTTTTTTGTGATGCTCTGTCGACTCAGCTACTCCACCAGTATTTTTTGCTGCGGAGAAAGACCTAGAATTTCATTGGCCGTTCTTTCCTGTTCGGTTGATGCCAGTTCCGTATGTAAGTGAGTACAACCCATTAATCAAAACGCTTGTCATACACAGACATATACATACACACACACACACAAACATACATGTGTGTGCATATGTAGCTTAATGGTTTTATATATATATGTGCCTATATGTTTATATCATATATAATGTAATGATATATATATATATATATATATATATATATATCATATATAATGTATGATATATATATATATATATATATATAGATGCAAACACACACACAGAAGTATTTCTACAAAATGCATAACAATACCGAAATCTGCTAATAATGATGATGTGGTGGTATAATAATAATAATAATAATAATAATAATAACAGCAACAACAACAATAATAATATTAATAGCAACAACCAGTGACATCTTTTTTTACAATTATTTTCTTATGAATAGTATTGATAACAATTTTTATATTTTTATTTGTCAATAATGATAATAATAATAATAATATTATCACCATCATCATCATTATTATTATTATCATTATCATTATTATTATAGTTTTATTTATTCTTCCTATAATAAAAGTTGTAATAATGGTAATAATGATGAGGAACTTGGGCAAGCTGTAGATTTCCGCGAGTAGTAGATTATTATTATTATCATTATTATTATTATTATTATTGTTGTTGTTGTTGTTATTAATATGGTTTGGATTATTAGCGAAGAGAGAGAAGGAATCCGAAGTGTGCATGTAATAAAGCACGTTTTATTGGTACTAATTTGAAAAACGATTCCAGGAATCATGCCAAAAAAACTCATGTCCTGGCAGAGTTACAAAGTCAGAAGCAGAACAGCAATAACAACAACAACAACCAGAACAACAAGAAAGAAGAACAACAACAACAATGACCACCAGCTACTTGTGTGTCCAAAGAAGAAAACACTTAGGACAAAACTTTTTTCTTAAAAATGGATGGAACCCCATTTCTGCTACATATATATTACCCTCTGATCCATGGATGGAATATTCTACCCAATTGTCAGTTAGGATATGATGTTAATGATGATGTTAATGATGATGATGATGGTGACGATATAGCCTATTTCTTTACTACCCACAAGGGGCTAAACACAGTGAGGACAAATGGATTAAGTCGACTATATCGACCCCAGTGCATAACTGGTACTTATTTAATCGACCCCGAAAGGATGAAAGGCAAAGTTGACCTCGGTGGAATTTGAACTCAGAACGTAACGGCAGACGAAATACGGCTACGCATTTCGCCCGGCGTGCTAACGTTTCTACCAACTCACCGCCTTTGGTGATGATATAGCCGGTTAGCTCCAGGTCATCTCTAAGCCATTCAGCAGACCTTATGGTCAAAGGTGTGGTTACATGTGTTGTTCAGCCACTACCCGCATGTCAGGGCCCTGGTGCAGTAAACCTTATGATCCTTTGCTGGTTTACTCAAATTGTTTGGCCCCAGGTTAGATCCTCATCCAGCAGACCTCCAATGATCAAAGAGGTATTGGCCATACCAAGTTGTTTAATTCAAGTTCCTCTCTGAGCCTGCAGTTTCATTCTTCAGATTTAGTATTCAAATATGTGTGTGTGTGTGTGTGTGTGTGTGTGTCTATATATGTGTGTAAATATATATATATGTGTGTGTGTGTGTGTGTGTGTGTATGTGCATGTGTATGTATATGTGTGTGTGTGTATGAATATATGTGTGTATATGTATATATGTGTATATGTATGTATATCTCTCTTTCTTTACTCTTCTACTTGTTTCAGTCATTTGACTGTCGCAATGCTGGAGCACCGCCTTTAGTCGAGCAAATCGACCCCAGGACTTATTCTTCGTAAACCTAGTCTCTTTTGCTGAACCACTAAGTTACAGGGACATAAACACACCAGCATCAGTTGTCAAGCGATGTTGGGGGGGGACAAACAAAGACACACAAACATATATACACACACACACACACACACTATATATATGTGTGTATGTGTGTGTGTGTGTGTGTATATGTTTGTGTGTGTATACTGGAAACAACAGTAAGTCATTTTTGTTATAATAGGTAATATGTAATGACTATTATTTATGCCTCGTCTGATATACCTACATACATACATCCAGGACGACATTATCCAGTGTGTATATATTGTGTAAATGGTACACATGTAGAGCTCTGTTTGAGGTAGGCTATGCAATATCAGTAGATGCACCCCTATCTTCCTGTTAACGGACATGCTTCAAGGGTGGTTCCCTTTGTGATGATGTTTTAAAAAAGCTCATGCTGGTACAACTGGGTCTTAACCCTTTTGATACCAACCAAGTAGCCCCTGGTTTTACAATACAAACATCCTGTAATTATCTAAACTAAAACTTTCCCCAAAGTGCAAAAAAACATACTTTATTTGGAAGTTGAAAGATTACTGAATCTCTTGATACCTCATACGTCAAAATCGGCATCTCAGTTTTCGAATCCATAAGGAACACACACACAGAGTTCTTGTGGAGGTATCCATGGAAAATGGACATTAAATGATGAGGATATATATGATGGGCTTCCATACAGTTCTAATCCATCAAATTCATTCACAAGGCATTGGTAGGCCTGGGGCTATAGTAAAAGACATTTGCTTTGCCGAAGGTGCAGTGCAGTGAGATTGAACCCAAAATTACATGGCTGCCAATCAAGCTTTTAACCACACAGCCATTAATTAACAAAGGGTGAAGTATTTCATGAGAATTATGGTAACAAAAGAGTCAAAGGAGAATTCTATTAACCTTAACTCTTTAGCATTTAAACCAGCCATATCTGGCCAAAAGTATTCTGTCTGTTTTATGTTCAAACTGGCCAGATCTTGTCTCTCACACCAATCCTAAATATCATTTTAAAAATTAACAGCTACCTCATCAAAATCTCATAGCTACAAGATAATGCATGATTAGTTCAAAACAAAGTGGATGAAAAAGCATTAATTTTGGCAGAATAATGCGAACACTAATGGGTTAATTCTATTAAGCTTCTACCATTTTATCTTTGCAGTTGTAGTGATTCCTGCTGCTTTCATTCTTGTAATGATTCTTCTGTCAAATCAAATAGCTGCAAGGCTGTAACTCAAAACAGCACTGGTTTGCTCATACACCTAGCAAACACACCTAATAAAGCAGAGCTTCCATTGCCATAGTGTGAATGTGCACAAGCCACCCACATACATCAACTATACAAAAGTCATGCACCAAAACATTTGACATTTTATTCATGCTACATTATTACCAAGGGGATGAAACTGCCCTGCGTCCACTGCATTCAAAAGTTGTGGTGAGCAGTTGCTGTCTCATGTAAGATGAATCCAGCTGTATACTGAGCAAATACACTTTTACTCTTTTACTTGTTTCAGTCATTTGACTGTGGCCATGCTGGAGAACCGCCTTTAGTCGAGCAAATCGACCCCAGGGCTTATTCTTTGTAAGCCTAGTACTTATTCTATCGGAGTGGCAAGACTGGAGAGGCTGAATGGATAGGCTCTGAGTATGTTTTTCTAAGCAGGAGGAAAGAAACTGGAAGAGGGCACTTTCCCATACCTTGTGGATAGAAGAGTAATCGGGGTCTTTTGTGTAGGGTTTTACCTGAATTACCCAAAGTGGACTGCCCCGTTATTGGGAATTTCATTTATTTATTTATTCATTATTTATTCCTCTAATTTCTATTTCTTATATCCTTTGTTATGTCTGTTAATTTTCGAGTGTCTTCCTTTGATTGATGTAAACCCCACCTGCTTCTGTGTGTTGTACCCTGTCCTTTGATATTGCCCTCCATATCTTGGGCCCTTGTGGCCAATAAAAGAAACCGCTGCCACCTGACCATCAACAAGGTGGTGAGCTGGCAGAATTGTTAGCACACTCAGCAAAATGCTTAATGGCATTTCATCCGTCTTTATAATCTGAGTTCAAATTCCACCGAGGTCGGCTTTGCCTTTCATCTTTTTGGGGTTGATGAAATAAGTACCAGTTATGCACTAGGGTCGATGTAATTGACTATCCACCTTCCCCCCAAATTTTCAAGGCCTTGTGCCTAGACTAGAAATTATTATTATTATTAATTTTGTGTCATATGTGTGTGCTGATCATTATTTTACTCAATTTATTCAGTTTTATTAAATGAATTTTAATCTTGGTGTGTGACTTTTGGCCAATGCTGTGAAACAAAACTAAAATACTTCAAAAGCATGTATGATGATGATGATGATGATGATACACGCGTACACATATGCTCACATTTATACATATGTACAGGTGTACATAAATCCATATATACACACACACATAAGTATATATATATATAGACACACATGAGTATGTATATATATATATATATATATATATATATACACACACACACATGTATATATATATATATATATATATACACACACACACATGTATATATATATATATATACACACACACACATACACACATGAAATTATACACATGCATACGCACATATATGAATATATATACCTGTGTGTGTGAGTGTGTACATGTATATATATATATATGTGTAGAGATATAGATATATATATATATATGTATACATAGATACATGCATACATCCATCCACTCATCTACACACACACATACACAAAGAAAAAGTGAGTGGGAGTAAGAAAGTGAATAAGAGAGAGAGAGAGAGAGTCAATAAAATCCGCTATGCAGCATCTAACCAATCCCTGATGTGTGTCATCAATTAGTTATTACAGCCTTGGAACCTTTACTCCCTGCCATTCCATCTCGTTTGTGGGCAATTGGCCAATGCTTGTATTTCACGTTACAGTTCTACACCTATTTACAATGTGGTAGCACCGTAGAATATATAGCTTTCATCATGCTCCGTTGCCAACTTCAGACTAATTTTAGAAAGGTATCTGTTGTTAATTTGCCTTAATAAACCTCTGAAGAAAGTTGATTAGGTATAGGTTCATGGTGAGGTTGATGTGTATTAATAGAACCATCCGGGATGATGGAGGCACTGTATTTTTCGGCATAAAAGTTAAACTTTTCAAACAAAATTGAGAGTTGAAAAATGTAGGCGCAGGAGTGGCTGTGTGGTAAGTAGCTTGCTAACCAACCACATGGTTCTGGTTTCAGTCCCACTGCATGGCATCTTGGGCAAGTGTCTTCTACTACAGCCTCGGGCCGACCAAAGCCTTGTGAGTGGATTTGTTAGACGGAAACTGAAAGAAGCCCGTCATATATATGTGTGTGTGTATATATATATATATATATATATATATATATATATATATGTGTGTGTGTGTGTGTGTGTGTGTGTGTGTGTGTGTGTGTGTGTGTGTGTGTGTGTGTGTGCGTGTGTGTATGTATGTGTGTCTGTGTTTGTCTCCCTAGCATTGCTTGACAACCAATGCTGGTGTGTTTATGTCCCCGTCACTTAGCGGTTCGACAAAAGAGACCGATAGGATAAGTACTGGGCTTACAAAGAATAAGTCCCGGGGTCGATTTGCTCGACTAAAGGCGGTGCTCCAGCATGGCCACAGTCACATGACTGAAACAAGTAAAAGAGTAAAAGAGGGGATCAATTAATTATGATGTCATTCAACATATTCTCCTCTCAGATTCACACACTTATTACAGCGGTCCTTCAGTTTTCTGACCCCTGTAAAAGAACTTGGAAGGGTCAGCCTTCAACCAGTCCTTTTGCAATACCCTTGGAAACTAGGAACTTTTCAGCACCCTCTTGTACATATATATATGAGGGGTGCTGAAAAGTTCTTGGTTTTGGATATAAGAAAATACAGGAGGATCAGTTAATTATGATTTTATTCGATTCACACACTTATTGCAGCGGTCCTTCAGTTTTTCTAAACCCTGTAAAAGAACTTAGAAGGTTGGGCCTCCGACCAGATTTTTCACAATACCCTTAAAGCTAGTAATTTTTCAGTAACACCAAGACAACTTTGGGAGAACCAAAAATTCCATGTGAAATACAGCAGAATTTGGAAAAGATAACAATGCTTTCATGTTTACTCTACATATTTACACTATGGACTATATCGATTTGTATGTCTGAAAATACAATAATCATTATACAGCATATATATAAAAAAAGATGAGATGACAAAGGAATAAATGATTATCTTATGATATTTCATTAGCTTACAGCTGTTTCTGCTGTAGACTCGTAGTTGAGTGACTGAGTAACACCTTATAGCTTCATCAGAGCATTGAATATGAAATGCAATTTCTTTGGGAAAAGAATTACATTTATCCACCACCACCACCACCAAAACCACCACAACCACCACCACACCACCTCAACCAGAAGAAGCAGCAGTAGTAGCACCACCACCACCATTGCTACCAACACCACTGCCACCATCAAAAACACCACACTATTAACATACCACCACCACTCTCAGCACTACCACCAGCACCAACAATAACATTAACAACACCATCAGCACCACCACCACTGCGACCGCTGCTGCCACCACCACCACCACCATCACTGTGACCGCTGCTGCCACCACCACCACCAACTGCTGCAATCATATTCAACCATTGCTAAGCAAATAATTCCCTGCAGTCAAGAACTGTGAATTCCTCTGATTTATCCATTAAACGGACCAAATGATATTCTCCTAAAGACAGAAGAAGGAAAACAACAATGATGATAATGATGATGATGATGATGATGATGATGATGATGGCGTCACAGAATCTGTTGTTGTCTGAGATGACCTTTCAATGCTCGGCTCTTCCATTAGTGCTTGCCGTAATCAAAGTCATAGATGCACCATGCTGCATCACAGATGCAGCAGAAAAGGTCAGTCTTTGTCCAGCACCAAGAAAATTGCACTGATTCATTATTCTCACTCTCTCTCTCTCTCCAGCTTTCTTCCTTCCTCTCTCTTTGTTCCTCTGTTTTTCTTCCTCTCTTTCTGCTTCTTTCTTTCTCTCTCTCTCTCTCTCTGTATCTCTGTTTTTCTTCCTTTCTCTCTCTCCCTCTCTCTATCTACAGCTCTTTTCTTTCTCTCTTTCTCTCTCTCTCCAACTCTCTCTCTGCATCTCTGTTTTTCTTCCTCTCTCTCTCTCCATCACCCTTCCTCCCTTCTTCTCTCTGAGAGGGTAAAATCTTTTTAAAGGATGCTCTCCAAGAGTCTCCAAGAGTGCAATCTGTTAATCTAATGGTAAAACAAAAAAGGTAAGAAAGCTTAGGTGGTGGTGGTGGTGGTGGTAGCGGAAGTGGTCATGGAGGGTTAGTATAGAGATGGAAGGTTAGAGGTATGGCAGAGAGAGAGAGAGACACACACACACACACACACACACACGAACTGATGGTGTGATGGGAAATGGAGGGTTGTTGGGGGTGGGGTCTACAGAAAAGGTATGCAGATGGGGTCAGGAGGGGGAGGCAGTCTGTGTTTTTATAGGCATGCGTGGAGTGCGTATGTGTATAGTTACAGGATTGTGTGTATGTGTACATGTGTAAGTCTGAGGAGTAACCTCTTGCCCCCCACCACTACACACCCATCCATCCATAAACGCCACTTGAAATCAACAAGGAATTGTTGGCCTTTTGAAAAACAAAGCCATTTGTTAAAACAACAACTACTGCTACCCCCATCACCACCACTGCCACCACCACCACCACCACCATCATGACCATGAGCAGAAAGATTACTGATACTAGCAGCCTTCACAATAGCTAAACCACATTCAAATCACAATTCTACTTGCCTTAGGAAAGGAAGGACTATATTGGATAATGTGGTCTTGTGTTACCCTGGGTTGGTCATGACTGGAACGCCTTTGGTCTTAACTCAATCAGAACTGACCATATGACTAAACCCTCACCAAGTCCTCAACTAGTAACCAACTACCCCTCCTCTGAAATTTCAGGCATTGCACCTATATTAGAAAAGATCGTTAATATTCTTATTAAGGCGGCAAGCTGGCAGAATCATTAGCACACTGGATGACATGCTTAGTGGTATATCTTCTGCCGCTACATTCTGAGTTCAAATTCCACCGAGGTCGACTTTGCCTTTCATCCTTTCGGGGTCGATAAATTAAGTACCAGTTACGCACTGGGGTCAATGTAATCAACTTAATACCTATGTCTGTCCTTGTTTGTCCCCTCTATATTTAGCCCCTTGTGGGTAATAAAGAAATAGGTATATCTTCTGCCGCGACATTCTGAGTTCAAATTCCACTGAGGTCGGCTCTGCCTGTCATCTCTTCGGGGTCAATAAATTAAGTACTAGTTACGTACTGGGGTCAATCTGATTGACTGCCCCCCTCCCCCGAAATTTCAGGCCTTGTGCTTATAATAGAAAGGAATATTATTATTATTATTATCATCATCATTATTATTATCATTATTATCATCATCATTATTATCATTATTATTATTATTATTATTATTACTGTTGTTGTTCAAATTCCATTGAGGTCAACTGTGTCTTTCATCCTTTCAGAGTCAATAAATTAAGTACCAGTTGAGTACTGGGAGGGGGGGGGGGTCGATGTAATCGACAAGTCTCCTCCCCTAAAAATTCAGGCGTCGTGCCTTTAGTAGAAAAGACCACCATCATCATCATCAAGGCAGTGAACTGGTAGAATGGTTAGCACATCAGACAAAATATTTTGCATTTCAGCCATCTGGAATGTTCTGAGTTCAAATTCCACTGAGGTTGACTTAGCTTTCATCCATCTTTATGAGGGTCAATGAAATAACTGCCAGTTGAGCACTGGGGTCGACATAACTGACTTACCCCACCCCTAAAACTTCAGACTTTGTGCCTATAGAAAGGATCATCACCATCATCATCATTATTATTATTATTATCATCATTATTATTGTTAGCATTCTGCCAGTGGCATTTTGTCCATCTTTACGTTCTAAGTTCAAACTCCACCAAGGTCAACTTAGCCTTTCATCCTTTGGGGGGAATAAAATAAGTACCAGTTGAACACTGGGGTTGATGTAGTCGACTTAGTTCTGTTCTGTTTTCTGCAGGTGCTCCACCCTTATTGCAACCCCTATTTGTTCCACGTATTTCTCAAGATTTTTGCTCACTGTTCCCAGGGCTCCAGCAGTTACTGGTACTACTAGTAACTACAATTGCATAACTACAATTGCATAACCTCCCAAGCTAACCTGTCATATCTATCGACTTTTCTTTCTTCCTTATTTTTTATATAATAATAATAATTCGTTAGATTCACTTCAACATTTAAATTTAATTTGTCAAAATATTTTCGTCACTTTGAGCACGGAATTTTGTCAGTGAACAGTTTTGTCAGTGAACAGGTCACGGTCACAAAGCGACGAAAATATTTTGACAAATTAAATTTAAATGTTGAAGTGAATCACAGGTTTTGTGTGTTTCTTAAATGGCTTATAAACACCTTCCACGCTGCAATTGTTTTCGTTCCAGCACACGATCTCAGATCAGGTCACTTGCTATGCAAGTATATTTCCATAATATAATAATAATAATAATTATTATTATTATTATTATTATTATTATTTGGCCTTGTGATATCCTCCTCATCTGATGCCCATGTAACAAATAAAAGAAAGCATCATTATTATTATTTTTAGTAAAATTATAATTTTTATTATCATTATTGGGCAGTGTGTAATGTTTGTTAGCAGCAGTAGCAGTTGTATTCATCAATCACTCATCTTCACTCACACCTCACACTCAATGTTGCATGGTTGAGTAACTAGAGAAAGACAAAGAGATGTAGTAACAAGGAAGGTGGAGGGGGGAAGGAAGGAAAGATGGAAGGACTCTCCCCTCCTCTCTGTCACTCTTCAGGCAAGAACACAAAAAGATGTAGTAAAGGGCAGAGTGGGTGATATAAAGGAACAAATACAAGAGCAGGAGGGGGGAGAAAGTGGGGCCAGTGAGTGGGGGCCAAATGTCTGACTGCTATTACTTACTGCTCTGTTGGAACCCCTTTCAAAGAGATGAAAGGTGTGGGTGGATGGGTTGGGGGCTGGGTGCCGTGGGGGGTAGGGACCCTCCTGTGTCTAAGAATTAACAACCTTTGATACATTAAACCCACCATTAAAACAGAATAACAACTTACTGCTCCCTCTTTGCCTCACACACACACATAATAAAACACACTCACTAGACTGAACATAAACAAAATTGCACACACACACACACACACACACACACACACACAAACGTAACTGCTCATACATACATGCACATAAACACACATATAAGCACACTTGCATGTATGCACACAATCATAAAAACAACTATACATACAAACACACCACATCGCACCACATACATATATGTGCAACTGTATGCACATATACATAATCACACACACACACATATATATATATACATACATTTACACACCACATATCTACATAACATACATACACATACACTACATGCACATATATATATATACACATACACTACATGCACATACATACATATATATATATATATATATATATATATAACACATAGCGATTTTGACGTCTATATCTAGCATATTGACTGTCCACTTTTAGTGGTCAGTCCTTTAATTTTGTATATATATATATATATATATATATATATATACATATATATATATACACATACACATACACACTACACTGCATACTTAAACACACATACATCCACACATACACGCATACACACACACCTGCAAAGTTCAACAGGCAATGGACACACCATCTTCTTTCCCTACATCAACGTGTGTGTGTGTGTGTGCGTGCATATGTATGTGAGTGTCAGAGCAAACTCATGCGTTTCTGTATGTGTGATTACATGTATGGGTGTGTGTGTGTGTGTGTGTGTTTGCAATATCAGTATGTATCTAAGTCTGGGAGCTGGCAGGGTCGTTAGCACGCTGGGCAAAATGCTTTGTGGCATTTCGTCTGTCATTATGTTCTAGGTTCAAATTCTGCCGAGGTCAACTTTGCCTTCCATCTTTTTCAGGGTCAATAAAAACAGGTACCGGTTGTGCACTGGGGTTGATGTAATTGACTTTGCCACTCCCCCTCAGATTGCTGGCTTTGTGCCAAAATTTGAAATCATTATTATTATTCTATTAATATAATAATTTTGCACGGTGGACAGAATGCTTAGCTGCATTTCGTCCATCTTTACGATCTGAGTTCAAATTCCACCGAGGTCAACTTTACCTTTCATCATTTTGGGGGCAATCAAATAAGCACCAGCTGCACACTGGGGTTTACGTAATCAATTTAACCCCCCACCCCCACCCACAAACATAATTCCTGTTGCTTTGTTTGTTGTTTGCAGGGGGGGCGGAGGGGCATATAGAGTCAAGGCTGTGCCCCAGCATGGTCACAGTCCAATGATTGAAACGAGTAAAGGGAAACAGCTCAGGGTGCATGTGTATGAAGTAAATGTTGTACTTACCCACTGAGGAAACTGAATCCATGAACACAGACAAGGATGTAACCGAAACTGTCCACTTTCAACAGGTTCCCATAGAGTGTATCGAACCACAATCCTCTGCAATACCATCAAACAAATGGTTTAGTGAAACATCAGAAATATATTATAAGCATAAAACACACACAGAGGGCCAGATTAAGAGCCATGGAGGCCCTAAACACTTAAAAAGAAATTTTGGTGTCCCCATACATATGTAATTTAAAATATAAACAATAAACGGCCACAGTCAGATGGTGCTTTTTACGTGACACCGGCACAAGGGCCAGGCGAGGCTGGCAACGGCCATCTGATTGTGGCCATTGCCAGCCTCGCCTGGCCCCCGTGCTGGTGGCATGTAAAAAGCAACATCCGACTGTGGCCGTTTGCCAGCCCCGTCTGGCACGTAAAAAGCACCCACTACACTCACGGAGTGGTTGGCGTTAGGAAGGGCATCCAGCCGTAGAAACATTGCCAGATCAGACTGGGCCTAGTGCAGCCTTCTGGCTTCCCAGACCCCAGTTGAACCGTCCAACCCATGCTAGCATGGAAAGCAGACGCTAAACGATGATGAACAGGGTAAAGACTTCCTTTGGTCATGAATGACAAAGGGGCTGCAATTAGAAAGTTCCCTTCTGAGACACAAGTCCATAAAAGGTTATTTATGGAATACCAACATACCAGCATGATTTGCAGATTTAGAAATAATAATGTTTCTATTTATTTGAGGAAGATTTTAACTGCTATTTCTTGCAAATCACGAGACTGTTTAAAGCAGGAGGTAAAGAACCATTTAAATTCTAGGGATGAATAGCAAGTGCATGAGAACTTGCAGTGCAACTGCACCAGAAAAATTAACAAATCTTTTATTTTACAAATTCATAGGTATGCTTGCAATTTCACTAACTAACATTAATTATAGAAATAGAGTAATTAACTAAGTAATTACAATACTTTAAAGACTCTGTACGGGATGTTGAAACCAATTTATATTCAAGTAGTTTTTGAGTTTTTATCTGAAGCTGAAGGATTCAACCTGTTTTTTTTAAATTTTTTAAATTTTTATTTTTCTACCCAGGCAGCCCAGGTTCGATTCCCAGTATGGGGACATTGACTTATAGGCAGGGGCATGGCTGTGTGGTAAGAAGCTTTAGGTTTAGTCCCACTACATGGCACATTAAACAAGTGTCAACAGCTCTTGTTTTGGGCCGACCAAAGCCGTGTGAGTGGATTTGGTAGACGGAAACTAAAAGAAGCCCCTTGTATGTGTGTGTCTTTGTATCGGCGTTTGTCCCCACAACTGACAGACAACCGGTGTTGGTGTGTTTACGTCCCTGTAACTTAGCAGCTCAGCAAAAGAGACCAACAGAATAAGTACCAGGTTTTAAAAAAATAAGTACTGGGGCTGATTCCTTTGACTAAAAGATTCTTCCAGGTGGTGCCCCAGCATGGCCGCAGTCTAATGGATGATATTAGTAAGAGACAGAAGACAAAAAATATGAGTAAGAAGCTTAACATTTGAATGAAGATAAAATTTTGCCTGCAAATGAGGGGGTCCCTGCCTCTAACAAAGAAGCCCCCCCCCCATTGGGTTTTAAAGTGACAATTCTATGTTGAATAAGAGAAGTTAGACCAATCTTTAAGGACCAGCATTCAACCTCAGTCCCTCTAGTTTTACACTGAAGAGTGACAGTTACCTACTTGTGCCCCTGGATAAGATAACAGTCTATCATATGTCTAAAGAGTGAAGTTAGTCCTTTCATACAAGACTACTATTCTAACCCAACTTCCTGTTATTTTTCCACTGAAGCGAGACAAATATCTCCTCTTGCCCCTGGATAAGATAACAGTCTGTCATACATGTTTAAGGAGTGAAGTTAATCCTTTCCTACAAGACTAGTACTTTAGTCTAACTTCTTGTTGTTTTTCTGTTGAAGTGAGACATATCTCCTCTTGCCCCTGGAAAAACAACAGTCTCTCATACATATCTAAGTAGTACAGTTAATCCTTTCCTATAAGATCAGCATTTAGCCCCACTTACTGTTATTTTTCCAGTGAAGCAAAACAAATATCTCTTCTGCCACTGGATAAGACAATAAATAGTTAAGGAGCAAAGTTAATCCTTTCCTATAAGACTAATATTTTAGCCTAACTTCCTGTCATTTTTTTTTCTGTTGAAGTGAGACAAATATCTCCTGGATAAGACAACAGCCTATGAACACATGGAAGAAGTGAAAATAGAAACCAAACCAAAACATTACAGATATATATAAAGAAAAACACTGAGGGAGTGTATTGAGAACTTACCTTATTGGGAAGGTGTGGTCGTACTCAAAGTCCTCAATAGCATTAGGGTAACCCATGAGAATCATTTTCTTTTTGATGAGGTCAAAACCAAGGGCCTCGAAATTGGGAGATTTGTAAACTGTGATAAAGAGAAGAAAAAAAGAAAAGGTTTAGTCATTTTATTTTATTTTGTTAATGTATTTTTGACTGCCTTGTTTCATATATCTTTTAAAGTTGTCTTTTATTTGTTTCAGTCATTGGACTGTGGCCATGATGGGGCACTGCCTTGAAGAACTTGTCAAATGAATCAATGCCAGTACATGTTTTTTTTCAAGCCTGGTACTTTTTCTATCGGTGTCTTTTGTCAAACCACTAAGTTATGGCAATGCAAACACACCAACATCAGTTGTCAAGCAATGGTGGGGAGACAAACAGAGACACACATACACACACAAATATATACATACAACAGCCTTCTTTCAGTTTCCATCTATCCAATCCACTCATGAGGGTTTGGCTGGCCTGAGAATATAGTGGAATACAATTGCCCAAGGTGCCACACAGTGGGACTGAACCCAGGACCATGTGGTTGAGAAGCAAGCTTCTTACCACACAGCCCCATCTGCATATATATATATATATACATCATCATTCAGCATCTGCTTTCTATGCTGGCATGGGTTAGATGGTTCCACTGGAAATGGTAAGCTGGAGAGCTGCACCAAGTTCCAGTCTGGTTTGGCATAATTTCCACAGCTGGATTCCCTTTCTAAAACCAACCACTGCAGTATATAGTTAATCCAAACAAGAAAACACAAAAAAACACAACAACGTGAGGACGTGGAACAAATATAGTATTATTGGACGCTCAGGAAAGAAGGAGGGTTTAACGTTTCAAGCGGAGCTCTTCGTCAGAAACATAGGAGAAGGAAAGATCCAGAGAAGGGAAGACAGAGGAAAAAAAATCGCCAACGGTACACACATGGTCACATATATATGTACATTATACATACAATGTGCTTCCATACAGTATCTGTATAGCAAATTCACTCACAAGGTTTGCCCAGGGTTATAGCAGAAGATCCTTGCCCCTCTACCCCCCACCCGGTGCTGTAGTGGGATTGAACATGAAGCTACATAGTTGCAAAGCAAGCTTTTTAACTACACAACTGCATTGTGCATGTGTATTTGTAGGTATACTGTATGAATGTGTGTGTGTGCAGCTATGCTGTGTGAGTGTGTGTGTGTGTAGGAATGTTCTGTGTATTCATGTGTTTGTAGGCATGTTCTATGTGTGTGTGTGTGCTTGTAGATACAGATGAGTATGTGCATTAGTTTATGTAGGTATGCACTATGTGTGCACTGCAAGGGTCTGTTTGTCTTTCTCTCTCTCTCTCTCTGTCTTTCTATTCCTATCACTATCTCTTAGTCACCCCTCTCTCGCTTTCTCTCTCTCTCTCTCTCTCTCTCTGTCATTCTGTTCCTATCACCATCTCTTAGTCACCCCCTCTCTCTCTACTCCCTTACCATTGTCTCTGTCTCTCTGCTTCCATAACACTTCCCCTCCTATCACCACCACTCCCTCCCTCCCTCTCCTGTTAGCCCCACCACCACCACCACCACTCCTTCAGACACAGATCTGATAATCAACAATACATAAAAACAGTAGGCAGAGGAGGAGGAGGTGCAGGAGAGAGGTGGAGGTACTGTCCAAATGATGTTGGTGGTGGTGTATGAGACAATGCAGAAGTGTGTGTGCTGAGGCGTGGGGGGGGGCGAATGTGGGTGGAGGAAAGGAGATATGAGAAGTGGGGATGGGGGAGAGGTGTTGGTCAGAGGGTGGTGGTGATGGGGAGTTCTGAAGTTAATGACAGGCAGTAATCATCAATGTGACCCTTGGTTGAAGGTGAGATAAAGATGGCAGCAGGTGGAGGTGGGTTGGGGTTGATGGAGGAGGAATACAGAGGTGTAGTGCCTATGTACTATTTGGTGGTGGTGGTGGTGGCAGGGGCTGTAGTGATGGGGGTGATGATGATGATGACAGTGTTGTTGGGGATGTGTTAAAGATGGTGTTGTTATTGTTGATGGTGTGGTGGTGGTGGTGGTCATGGCTGGTTGATGGAGTTTTGTGTTGGTGTTCTCGATGGGGGGGGGCTCGCATGAAGGTGGTGTTAATATTCTGGTAAAATCGTTAGCACAGTCTTTACATTATGAGTTCAAATTACACCGGGGACGACTTTGCCCTTCATCCTGTTGGAGTTGATAAAATAAGTACGGGTGGGGGGTGTCGATGTAATCGATTTAACCCCCCCCGCCCCGCTGGCCTTGTGCCAAAATTTAAAATCATCATCATCATCATTATTATTAAGGTGGTGAGCTGGCAGAATTGTTACGTTCTGAGTTCAAATTCTGCCGAGATTGACTTTGCCTTTCACTGGTACTTAATTTATCGACCCCGAAAGGATGAAAGGCCTTGTGATGGTAGTGGTGTTGGTGGTGACAATGATAGCATATTGGTATTGTTGTTGTTGTTGGTGGTGGTGGTGTTAAGAGAATTGAGGGCAAAGTGATGTGGTTAATGGTTATGATGGTAAAATGATGGTAGTGGCACTGGTATCTTGGTATTTCTGGTCTCATCTCATCTCATCTTCTTCGCCCACCTATACTCAAGAGGATTGTGTGGAGGGTTGGGGGGGGAGTGTCTTCAAGCATGCCTTCCGTCAGGCCCTATGAGAAGTACCCATCTCCAAACTGATCCAGCTGAATCACCAAGTGAGACAAGCTGAGTTCATGGATGGTATCCAACCATCTTGCTTGTGGTCTAGCCTTAGGTCTCCTACAAGTTGGTTTTGCTCATAAAACCTGTCCAGTGATTCCTCAAAAAGGTCTCAGGAGTGACACTGCTCAAAGTGTGTAGTTTGGAGACCAGAGAGACACTCCAGATGGAGCTGCTGTTTCTCTGAATTGAGAGGTCATGGTTCTGATACCACAGATATGTAGTAAGAATGTCCTAAGAAATAAATGTGACCAGATCTCAAACAACAACATCTGAGAACAATGCCAAGCAGCAGCAGCAGCTGACCATTGAAGACCAAGTCTAGCAGCACAGGCTACAATGGTTTGACCACATCTACAAGATGAGCAACGGAAGACTACAACACCAACATCTGTGGTGGCAGTGACCCTTGCACTGGAGAATCCAGTGCAGTGCACCACAGAAGACATGGGAAAAACAACCTGAAGTCACAGTGCTTTGACCTCAAGCACGCTAAGGTCAGCATTTTGGAGTGGAAAGTGTGGAATAACCTCATCCAGCAACACCCACAGTTATGTACTGGTGGAGAGGACAGCCTCCCCCTACAGTTGCCGTGGCACGTAAAAAGCACCAACCGATTGTAGCCGTTGCCAGCCTACCCTGGCACATAAAAAGTACCA
This sequence comes from Octopus sinensis, assembly GCF_006345805.1. Lineage (NCBI taxonomy): Eukaryota > Metazoa > Mollusca > Cephalopoda > Octopoda > Octopodidae > Octopus > Octopus sinensis. The sequence continues at coordinate 24,915,500 of NC_043018.1, forward strand.
CCTACACTCACGGAGTGGTTGGCGTTAGGAAGGGAATCCAGCTGTAGAAACACTGCCAGATCAGACTGGGCCTGGTGCAGCCTCCTGGCTTCCCAGACCCCAGTTGAACCGCCCAACCCATGCTAGCATGGAAAGCGGATGTTAAACGATGATGATGATGATGAATAGCCAGAACACCATTAATACCAGCAATTAAATGTTTGGCCCTAGGTCAGACCAAAGGTTGAGCAGCTCTATGGACAAAGACAATCCAGTCAATGACCATACCATCATTTTGTATTTTTACATCAGGAATAATGTATCTTGGGTTACACTACCCAACATGTTCTTTTGCTTTTCTTTAGGATGATTGTGTGCAATGAGGAACATTTGGTTGCTATTTCATGCAGACTGAAAGAGTACACAGGTGCTCCCTAGCAGCAGCAGAAGTAGAGGTATATGTAGTAGTAGTAGTAGTAGTAGTAGTAGTAGTAGTAGTAATAGTGGTGGTGGGGGTGGTAGTAGTAGCAGTAGTAGTTGTAGTAGTCAAGGTGGTGGTGGTTATAGTTGTATTTGTAATGGTAGTGGGTGGTGGGGTTGTGAAGGTAGTGGTGATGGTGGTGCTGCTGCTGTTGGCGTTTGTGGTGGTTATGGTTGTAGTAGTAGTAGTGATGATACAACAAGTAAAAGTAGTAGTAGTAGTAGTAGTAATTGTGGTGGTGCTAAGTAGAATAGAATAATGTTCTGGAAAGATCTAATCAGTCCATTTTTCTGCAATCTTGGGTCAGGCAAATCATTCGAAGGGGATGGTGGTGGTGGTGGTGGTGGTGGTGGTGGTGGGCCGATGAAACACAGGATTTCATTAGAGCAAAATTATTCACACCTCATTGCTTGCCCTCTTCATCCTTTCCCACCTCCATTCCCCCCACCCGATCCCTTCCCTGGTCCTCCCACCCCCACCCCTATAGTTCCCCCCCTTCTTTGAATTCCTTCCCAAGTTCCACCTTCATTATTCCCTAGCCTAGCTCTCCCTTCTTTGTTCTCCTTGTTCCCTTACTCTCTCATTATCCCTTGCCTCTCCTTCCCCTTCCTTGCTCTCTATCTCTCCTTTCCTTTCCTTCCCCTTACTCTCTTCCCTCTTGCTCTCCTTCTCTCCGTTGCTTTTCTTCCCACCCTTACTCCCTTTCTCTCGTCCCTTACAAGGGAGTTTTTCTTATGTTTTTTTGCCCTCAGAGTCTTTGATTTTGGTTTGTTTTGTTTCTTGTAAAACCCAGGGGCAATTTTCATGGATGATCTTCTACAAAAAAATATACACTTAATTGCACACCCAGATTCATATACGTACAATATATAACAGTGTGAGCATTATACATACATGCACACACACACATATATATATATATGTGTGTGTGTGTGTATGTATATATAATGCTCACACACACTCACTCGCACAGATAATCATAAGTGCATAAATGCATGTGAATTGTAGAAAGATTATGTATGTGAGAGTGTGTATGTGTATGTATATATATATATATGGGGGGAAGGGTGTATATGTGTGGGGGGAAAGAGGTGTATATGTGTGTGTGTAATATCTGTGGCAAAATAACTGAAATAGACCACTAAAACTATAGTCTGTGTGTATTTTATTAATAACTACATGAGTGCATGTGTGTGTGTGTGTGTATATATATATGCACACACACACACACACACACACAGAGAAAGCAGTGTTCCAGCATGGCCTTGATTTTGATGACAAAAACACACACTGAAAAATGTGTCTACCCATATCTAACTAAATACTATATATGTATGTGTGTGTGTGTGTGTGTGTGTGTGTGTGCGTGTTGAATATATTTTGCAACTTGCACATTTGGCCTGGTACATTCCAACCCTAATCCTACCCCCCTACAATGATTTCCCTACAACCACCCATACATACATACACCACAAACACACACACACACACACACACATATATATAAACACAATCGAGATACACACACAGATATTACATACAGATATAATATATACAGAGCTCACATACACAATGCTAATGTGTGTGCACACATACACACACATGTATACATGCATATACGCACACACATACATGGCCCTAAAGAAATTCTGCGAGTAATGATTTTATTCTACGTTCAGTGATGAAGGGACTTTTCCTGATCAGCAATGAGTGGGGGGTGGGGTGGCATGCAGTGAGGAGGGGGTGTTGAAATATGGGTCCTGGAGCATGGCAGGGTAGGTGGGTAGGGGACAACAGCATTGACTAACACAGAAGAACTAAAGATTAGAACCACCACCACAACCCTCCTCCCACCATGAGCTGATTTAAAAAAATTTTTCTTCTTTGGTTCTTTGGTTCCTAGTTAGCAAGAAATGGTAAATGCAAGGAAAGCACTTCAGGTTCGTTTACTTAATTATAGTTCTATATAATAATAATGAGGATTATAATAATAATGATAACAACAACGACGATGATGATGATGATAATGATGACTGCAATAGTAAATACAGGGATTCTGGATGGGAGGGCATGGAAAGATGGTGAGTGGTTCAGAGAAGATTACATAAGTTCTGGGAAGAGTTCAGTGGAATCATTCTTGAGACGCACAGAAGAAACTAAGACATAGATCTAACCCCAGTTGGCCAGCATTGGTTTGGTGGTTGTTGTTGTTTGGCTGTAGGTCAAGCCTTGATCATATAGCTTTGGGTAAGCATCTTCTAGTATAGCCCTGGGCCAACCAACCTCTTATGAATGGATTTGGTAGATGGAAACTGAAAGAAGCCTGTCATACAATTATCATTTAACATCCACTTTCCATGCTGGCATGGGTCAGGCAGTTTGACTGGAATTGGTAAGCTGAAGAGCTGCACCAGGTTCCAGTCAGGTTTGGCATGATTTTTACAAATGGATGCCCTTCCTAATGCCAACCACTCCAAGAGCATAACAGGTGCGTTTTACATGACCCTGGCAACAGCAATGACCATGATTTTCCAGGTGCCATTTACACAAGACTGGTGGGGAACCATTTACATCAGTGCTCCGCAACTGGTGTGCCACAACACGAGACGATGCTAGGTGTGCCACAACATGAGACGATGCTAGGTGTGCCACAACACGAGACGATGCTAGGTGTGCCACAACACGAGACGATGCTAGGTGTGCCGCAGTGGAACCTGGGTATAATTTTTTTCCTTATAGTTTTAGTTACATTTTTCAGTTCAGGTGGGCTGCTGAATTTTGAAAAGAATATTATAATGTACCGCAAGTGAAAAAGATGAGAATAGCATGGAGGATTTCGTTGCCTCTTGGCAGAAACAGCTGTAAGGAACTGATCTTATACTCTTTCGTGTAATTAATACATGTGTATGTAGCACATAGTTACTACATGTGGGTGTACTCTTCTAATACTTTCTAATACTTTTGAATAAATAGACACACTGGAATGTCTACAAGGTGATGTATGTCGTTCTATATCCTCTCCATTTTCTCTTATTTGCTATATATATATATATATATATAATATATATATATATATATAGTACTCTTTTTTTGTTTGTTTGTTTGTTTCTGTCTTTCATGCCATACACATTCGCTAGCTTTTTTACAAAGGGGTCTAATGCTCTTGGCTTAGACTTTTTTTTTTGGGCAGGGTGGCCAGATCAAACCATCTCAAGTGTAACTGCCCGAAATAGTCATGACTTCTGGTACTTGACTGAAGAAAGAAAGCCACGAATGACCCGTCTTTTTTGCTTGTCTTTCTAATTCTTGTTTCTCTTGTCCACCTTTGTATAATCTATTTGTTTGAATGTTTTGATGCCCTCTGTTGCGTTTTTCTTCTATATATATATATATATATATATATGTAACAAAACAAATATAAGAGAGTGGTCAATATATTGCTCACTCTAGCACCAGTTAATCCAAAAGGTTTCAACCACGAAGATACATGTTTCCCATGAAAGCCAGTACGACTGTTAGCTCACACGGACAGGGCAAGTAAAAAATAACAAAAATACAGATTATTTTGGGACAATTGTTTCGCTATTAATGAATTAAATGTAATATTACTTACAAAAAAATCCATTTGTAGCTCGTCAGCCAAGACTATCTGGATGAAATCCACTCAATCACACGCCAGATTTTACCATAACGATAAATACGCGTGTGGTTCAATTGATTACATCCGACGTTATAATTCAAATGCCCCAACCACAGCGCGCCAAACTTTCACGGAAAACAAATACAGCATTTAGAAATAAATGCAGCATAATTATAATTAATTAATAAGGGTGAGAGAATTAGATACTAATTTAATAGTATATTTATTCAACACCAAGTGGCCTAGTGCTACGAGAAACCTGGATTATTATAATATTTTATAACATATTACAATACTTTTACAAAACAAATATAAGAGAGTGGTCAATATATTGCTCACTCTAGCACCAGTTAATCCAAAAGGTTTCAACCACGAAGATACATGTTTCCCATGAAAGCCAGTACGACTGTTAGCTCACACGGACTTGCCCTGTCCGTGTGAGCTAACAGTCGTACTGGCTTCATGGGAAACATGTATCTTCGTGGTTGAAACCTTTTGATTAACTGGTGCTAGAGTGAGCAATATATTGACCACTCTCTTATATTTGTTTTGTAAAAGTTTGTAATATGTTATAAAATATTATAATAATCCAGGTTTCTCGTAGCACTAGGCCACTTGGTGTTGAATAAATATACTATTAAATTAGTATCTAATTCTCTCACCCTTATTAATTAATTATAATTATGCTGCATTTATTTCTAAATGCTGTATTTGTTTTCCGTGAAAGTTTGGCGCGCTGTTGGTTGGGGCATTTGAATTATAACGTCGGATGTAATCAATTGAACCACACGCGTATTTATCGTTATGGTAAAATCTGGCGTGTGATTGAGTGGATTTCATCCAGATAGTCTTGGCTGACGAGCTACAAATGGATTTTTTTGTAAGTAATATTACATTAATTCATTAATAGCGAAACAATTGTCCCAAAATAATCTGTATTTTTGTTATTTTTTACTTGCCCTGTCCGTGTGAGCTAACAGTCGTACTGGCTTCATGGGAAACATGTATCTTCGTGGTTGAAACCTTTTGGATTAACTGGTGCTAGAGTGAGCAATATATGACCACTCTCTTATATTTGTTTTGTAAAAGTATTGTAATATGTTATAAAATATTATAATAATCCAGGTTTCTCGTAGCACTAGGCCACTTGGTGTTGAATAAATATACTATTAAATAGTATCTAATTCTCTCACCCTTATTAATTAATTATAATTATGCTGCATTTATTTCTAAATGCTGTATTTGTTTTCCGTGAAAGTTTGGCGCGCTGTTGGTTGGGGCATTTGAATTATAACGTCGGATGTAATCAATTGAACCACACGCGTATTTATCGTTATGGTAAAATCTGGCGTGTGATTGAGTGGATTTCATCCAGATAGTCTTGGCTGACGAGCTACAAATGGATTTTTTTGTAAGTAATATTACATTTAATTCATTAATAGCGAAACAATTGTCCCAAAATAATCTGTATTTTTGTTATTTTTTACTTGCCCTGTCCGTGTGAGCTAACAGTCGTACTGGCTTTCATGGGAAACATGTATCTTCGTGGTTGAAACCTTTCGGATTAACTGGTGCTAGAGTGAGCAATATATTGACCACTCTCTTATATTTGTTTTGTAAAAGTATTGTAATATGTTATAAAATATTATAATAATCCAGGTTTCTCGTAGCACTAGGCCACTTGGTGTTGAATAAATATACTATTAAATTAGTATCTAATTCTCTCACCCTTATTAATTAATTATATATATATATATATATAAGTTCATCAAAATTTAGATTCAGATGAATATGGTACTTAAGTTAGATGCACCAGAACTTTGTATGGTGTTATCCATATAAATCCATGGGGTGATTATAATCAAAGTAAGCAACAAGAGATATTACCGGAGATATTCTTGTTGCTTACTGGTGATTTATTTCCTCTGTCTTCCCTTCTCTGGATCTTTCCTTCTCCTATGTTTCCGACGAAGAGCTCCGCTCGAAACGTTAAACCCTCCTTCTTTCCTTAGCGTCCAATAATACTATATTTGTTCCACGTCCTCGCATTGTTGTGTTTTTTTGTGTTTTCTTGTTTGGATTAACCTTATATATATATATAATATATATATATATATATATATATATATATATATATATATATATGTGTGTATCAGGCAAATAAGAAAATGCAGAGGATAATTGACAGACATCAGCCTGTAGACGTTCATTTATATCTATTTATTAATTGATTACAATCATATGTATAAGTAATCAAATAAACAAATGAAATAAGCAAATAAACATGTAAATAAATACATGAATAAAAATAAACAAATGAATAAGAATAAATGAGTGAAAAAACGCTAAGCTCTTACAGCTGTTTCTAACTATGGGGTTGCCCAACCTGCCACGTTTTCTACATCATGCCAGTAATATACAGCGATTTTACAAATGCTGAACAAACATTGGACAGGGGTCCAATATGTATATAATGTATATATATATATATCAAGTTAGCTATTGATCTATCTATCAATCTATCTAGCCAGCTATCTAGCCAGCTATCCATCCATCTCTCTCTCTCTCCCGCTATCTATCTGTCTGTCTATATATATATATATATATATGCATTATATATATATATATATAATAATAAATATTAGGGAATGAATCCAAAATTATATATATATATAATGTATGTGTGTATATATATATATATATATATATAATATATATATATATATATATATAGACAGATAGATATACAGACAGACAGATAGATAGATAGATAGATAGAAAGAGAGAGAGAGAGATGGATGGATAGCTGGATAGCTAAATAGCTAGATGGATAGATAGATAGATTGATAGATCGATCAATATAGCTAACTAGATAGATGGATGGATGGATGGAGGGACAGATAGATAGATGAATAGATAGATATATTCCATACTGGTAAAATCAAGTCTTTTGAGATGGACAAAAAAAAAAAATTCTCCCTTATTCATAAACCCTTAATATGAAGAAAGAGAGGGAAATGATTGTAAGAGGGGAGGAAAGATACTCACACACACATACATATATACATACATACATCTATGTGTGTGTGTGCAAAAGAGAGGGACAGACAGACAGAGAAAAAACAAGAGTTCATTTAGCTAATCCCTTCAGTTGTTTCAATTTGCAAGGAAGGTGAAAGACAAGGGTGGGGAATGGGTGTGCCAGCTATTACGGGAGAGTATGGGGGAAGGGTGATCAGTGGGGGGGGACTGTCTTAAAAATCCCTAACATTCTCGTTCCGAGGAGTCTAATTTACTGGAAGGTGGCAAAGGAAGGAACGGCGGCAGCTTTATAAGATATGAGAACTTATAAACTAACTTTCAGGATACCCATTACCTGTCTTCACCAACACCACCACCAACAACAACAATGCTAGATGAATCATTAATAAGGAGCTCCTAATATGACCTTCCAAATGAACGTGTAGGTAATGATGATGACAGTGATGGTGATGACTGTGGTGATGGTGATTACGAAAAAGGGGACTAAATGGAAGAGGAGGAGGAGAAGGGTTGGTGGGCTTTGATGTTTGTATTTTCTTTTTAAATTCTTCTGATGGTAATATAGAACAGTTACTTAATGAATCCTTTAAATTTTTATTACATGCTTATACATGCACGCACACACAGGCATATATATATATAAATATATATATATATATACACACACACACAGATATGTATATAAATACCTATATATATACATACATATATTTATATACATACATACATATAAACGTACATACATACATATAAACGTACATACATATATATACATATATATATGTATATATATGCATATATACACATATATATATGCATATATACTTACATATATACATATACATATATACATATTATACACACACACACACATATATATATATGAATGTGTGTGTGTGTGTGTGTGTGTATATATATATAATTTATATATATATAAATATGAAAAGAAAATGGAGAGATTGAAAGATAGACATCAATTTATCTATGGAACTCCAATTACATACATATATATTCCTTTAAGAGGTATATATATATCCTCGCAACACAAACACACACATATATACATACCACACACACACACACACACACATATATCATGCTTATACATATATATATATATATGTGCATGCATTCCAACTGCAATTTGATGAAAGCATGTTAAACGCTTTGTCCCAATATTAACAAGGAATTTTACTCAGCTTTCATTATCTAATATTTCACTCATTGTCCACCACCACCACCACCACCACCTTCGCCACCAACTCTACTAACAATACAATCATCACCAACGACACAGCTGCTGCCACCACTGTGTCCACCACCACTAACACTACCACCGGACACCATCCTGTGAATGGTACCATACATTTTATCCTAGAAATACAACACCTAAGTATAAACACACACACACACGTGCACTCATGTGTACATACATAACTATTAATTTGTGTATGTGTATATATATAAATATATATGTACGCACATACAAACACATGCCTATAAATATACACAAACATATATGTATATATATATATACATATATATACATATATGTATATATATATATACATATATATACATATATGTATATATATATATATATATATGTACATATAAATATACACATATATATTTATATACATATATATACATATATGTACATATGTATATATGCATTTGCATATACACCCCTCCCTGTATATATGTACATGTGTACACACGTGCATATTCATCAATTTATATGTATATACATGCATACTGACACACACATAATTATAAACACACACACACATATATATATGTACATATATATATACACACAAACACATACATATATATGCATGCATATATATACATACGCACACCCATATATATATACATGCACATACTACACATGATACTCACACATATACATATACACAATCCCTTATATATATGCACACACACACACCACACACACACACACAAACACATACATTATACACACACTCACACACACATGTAGGTATAAATAATGCAAAAAAAGAGAGATGATGATGATGATGATGATGATGACGGTGGCATAGAAGAACCAAAATAATCTCTCTCCTGCTCTTTTGCCATAACCCTAAAACCGATTCCAATATGCCAAAGTTGGAAATATTGCCAACATTTTTGGCTCATCTCAGCACCAAATAAGGGGATTATATCACACACACACACACACACAATTAAAAGGGCAGTTTCATCCCTTCTTGGGCCCCTTCACCTACCCCTGCCTCCTGCTTAGTCTTCTGCATTCTTCGAGGTATTTGGAAGGAAAGGACAAACCTTTCCTGGCCAGAAGTATTTGGTGTTGCTAATGAGAGGTCAAGCTCTCCTCCAGCTCCCAATAACACCACCACCATTACCATCATTAATACCAACATCATCACTACCACTACAAACACCACCACTCACTCACACCACCAATACTGCTACTACCATTGTTACCACCACCACTGTTATCACCATCACCACCAACACCACCACTATCATCATATTCCTCATCACTATTAACACCACATGGATATTATTAATCACACTGCTCCAATCTCTGTGTCTACCACCACCACTATCATCACCTTATTGATATCATTAATCACACCACCCCAATCTCTATGGCTACCACCACCACACCACCACCACCACCACCAACCCAACTACCAGACCACCCTTTTTCCATTCTGAGTTCAAATCTTAGTAAGGCCAACTTAACCTTTCATCCATCTGGCCAGGTGGTTTTCATGGTGGTGGTGGGAGAATTGATAGAATCGGGTACCAGTCATGTACTGGGGGTTAATATAATTGATACACTCTGCTCCTCCAGCCTCTTCTCCCTGTGCTAGAGAAATGATTGTATGCTTTTCAGTTGTTTCTGTCATTGAACCGTGGCCATACTAGGGCATTACATTGAAAAGTTTTAGTTGAACAAATCAACCCCCAAGGACAAATATTTTAAAGCCGGGTACTCATTCTATCAATCTCTTTTGCTGAGCTGCAAAGTCATGGGGTATGTGAGTAATTTAAAAATACCTTACAGAATGACTGTGCCCTGTATAATTAGGGGTTGCCCTTTGACAAAGCACAGCACCCATTCAACTACCCTGCCAGAGATACAACGAAGTCATTGGCACTACAGTTTGGCAGATTGTGAAGAGGCAGTAGAAGAGCTCCTCTGAGTCAACGGTGCTTCTTACATTGATGCTGAGAGGAAGAATTTTGGAAGAGCAATGGTGAGGATCACCAAGCTCTATCAAGAGAGTAACTGCAATGCATCCATTGGGGGTGGTGGCCATGGTTGTGTAATCAGCTGATGAAAGACTTGTTATAATTCAAGCTCCCAATTCAAATTCATTGTAGTGGAACTGATTGGTGAGAGAGAGTCATGGGAACCCATGAAAGCATGGTAGGCTGCACCAAACTCCAGTTTGATTTGGCATGGTTTTCCATGGCTGGATGACCTTCCTAATGCCAACCACTCCAAGAGTGTGTAATGGGTGCTTTTGCTCAGCTTGATGGGTTTTCTTCTCAAGCACGACATAATGCCAAAGGTCTTGGTCATTGCCTCAAAGGCACTCAGCCACTGGAGACTGTCAGAATGATGGGGATGCCTCTGATGAGAACCCAATAAGGTTCAAAAATTGATTAAGGTTGTTCATCATTTTCTTCAGTCTGCTGAGAAATGGCTAAAATTTGCCCCGTTCATAATTATCCCCTATGTTACATATATATTATATCATACCTTGATACTGTGTATATTAAGATCCCCACTGACAGGTCACTGGTATTTATAGAGTGTTAAACATTTACAGTATGCAAATTAGGGACTCCTTCATAGAGTAACTGCTGCATTTGTTGAGTATATAAACAGTTTGGCTGATTGTTTCTCTGGAGGCTGTCAAAATGATGAGAACCCAAAAAGGTTTGAAAACCAATTAAGGTTGTTCATTACTTTTTTCCAGTCTGCAGAGAAATGGCTAAAATTTGCACTGTTAATAATTATACAATATGTTGTAATAATTATACAGTATGTTAGAGACGCCATGATAGATCGTTAGCCACTACACACATTTTTCTCTCCTATTCTGTAGAAAAGCGTAGGCTTGAAACGTAAAAGACTTTTTCTATTCCTGAGCGTTATACTAATACATCTGTTTGTTTTGTACACCACCTGTCTTCGTCTTTTGTTTTTTTCATAAACTCTTCCCATACAATATGTTACATATATATGATAGGCTTCTTTCAGTTTCCATCTACCAAATCCACTCAAAGTTTGGTTGGCTCAAGGCTATAGTAGAAAATTCCTGCCCAACCTGTTATGTGGCTGGACTGAACCTGGGACCATGTGGAAGGAAAGCAAACTTCGTGCCATATAACCATACCAACACACACAATCACACAGACTGACACACAGACAGATAGATTGATATGATCGCTTCTACAAGTTTTCTGTTAAGTTCACAGACGAGGGATTGGTCAGCCCAGGGCTATAGTGGAAGATATTTGCCCAAAGTGCTGTGCAGTGGGACTGAGCTTGATATGATGTGGTCGCAAAAGTGAAAAAAAACAGATCTTATATCAGTCTCTTTACTCTTTTAACTCTTTTACTTGTTTCAGTCATTTGACTGCAGCCATGCTGGAGCACCGCCTTTAGTCAAGCAAATCGACCCCAGGACTTATTCTTTGTAAGCCCAGTACTTATTCTATCGGTCTCTTTTGCCGAACCACTAAGTGACATGGACGTAAACACACCAGCATCGGTTGTCAAGCAATGTAGGGGGACAAACACAGACACACAAACACACACATACATATATACGACAGGCTTCTTTCAGTTTCCGTCTACCAAATCCACTCACAAGGCATTGGTCGGCCCGGGGCTATAGCAGAAGACACTTGCCCAAGATGCCACACAGTGGGATTGAACCCAGAACCATGTGGTTGGTTAGCAAGCTACTTACCACACAGCCACTCCTGCGTCTGGTACTTATTTTGATCGAACTCTGTTTGTTGAACTGCTAAGTTATGGTTTCTTTCATGACTGGATACACTGGTTTACACCAGTATAGCCGTAAACACAGGCAGGGATGCAGACACAAACGTTTGTTCCCATCAGTCTTCACATCATCACTGCTGGGGCAGCGGCAGTATTCATCATCATCATCACCAACACTATCATCATCATTCTATCATCACCACCACTACCGTTACCATTATCATCATTATCATCATCATAAACATTATAACCATCATCATCATCACCACCAACACCATCATCATCATTAGCCTCTTCATCATCATTATCTTCTTCATCCTTGGCAACATCATCACCACCACCATCATCATCATCAATACATCATCTTCATTAACATCCTCATCATGTATTTAAATGTAAGTCAATGAGATGTATATATATGAATGTATGTGTGTGTGTTTATGTGTGTGTGTGTGTGTGTCGGCTCTTGTATATACATGAATGTAAATGACGTGTGTGGGGGGAGGGCGAATATGTCTCTTCCATGTAATTGTATGTGAATGTGTAAATGTGTGTATGGGTATATATATGTGTGTGTGTGTGTATGTATATATATGTATAATGCATATGTACATATGCATGTGTATATGCTCATCTGCATATGTGAATGTGTGTACGTGTATGTGTGTGTGTGTGTGTGTGTTGATGCAAGACTGGTCATCCTATTCCTTAGGATATCATCCATGACTGTAACAAGTATGGGGAGGTGTGGGGTATGGCAATGAAGAGGCAAGAGGGTTTTAGAAGGGGCTTGACCAGGTCCCAGGTAATTAGGTGAATGGATGGGAAGGTGAAGATGAGGGTAAGAGTGACGGTGGGGGGGAGAAAAGGGGATGGAGATGAGTAGTGTGGGAGAAGAATAGTGGTGGGAGGACGAATTTGTGATAGAAGAGGGAGGGAGGAAACGATAGAAAGATGAGAGTGGGAGGCAGCCGTAGAGAAAGGAAGGTGGTGGTGGTGGGGGTGGGCGGGGAGGGACAAGAATAGTCAAAGGAAAGGTGTAGGGAGAGGAGAGGCAGTACTAATACAACAGCTGATCACCAATTCTATATTAATGAGGAAAAGACAAAAACATGGTAATGGTGGTGGTGGAGGTGGAGATAATGGGAGTGATGGTGGTGTAGTGACAATAGTGGTGGTGGTGGTAGTGAAGACAGTGATGGTGATGATGTGGTGGTGGTGTTGATCATGGCAATGATGTTGACGGTAGTGGTGGTGACAGCAATATTAATTTGGTAACACTAATGCTGGTGATAGTAGTAGTAGTAGTAGTAGTAGTAGTAGTAGTAGTAGTAGTAGTAGCAGCAGCAGCAGCAGTAGTAGTAGTAGTAGTAGCAGCAGCAGTAGTAGTAATACTATTATTATTCATCAGATGACATACCCCCTTAATATTAGCTTCCAGTTTTCTGCATTGTGAGTTCAAATCTCACCAAAGTCAAAATTACTTTTCATTCTTTCAGACAACTTCTAGGACCAATATAATAATTTGAAACCATTATTATTATTATTATTATTAAGACAGATACATTCCTTTTTGGTAGCACTCTCATTGACTTCAAGTTTCACTCGAAAAGGAAATTGAGAGTGGAGTGGGAAGTGCTGTCCTCAAGTGAGCACCTCTCTAAGTGTAGACCTGTAAGTCAGAGAGAAAGAATTGGAGAGGGCACTTGCTCCTGGAGTTTCAGGGAAATCTCGGACAGTGGGGTTCCTAGATTATCCCTAGAACCCTTCATGTATCAGGAGGGCCACATCTCTATCATCCTCCCTACCAATTTTATGCTATGCATATGTCCCTTCTTTTTCATTGTATACTCTGTATTCTTTCTTCCTTTCTTTCACTTTTTTTTAATCATTTCATTATATGTAAACCCCTACACTTTATGCCTGTCATTGTATTGTTCCCCTCATCCTTTGCCCTTGTGGCAAATAAATGAAATCATCATTATTATTAATGTAGTGAACCAGCAGAATCATTAGCAGCCAGGCAAAATGCTTAGCGGAATTTCGTCAGTCTTTATGTTCTGAGTTCAAATTCTGCTGGGGTCAACTTAAGCTTTCATCCTTTCAGGGTCAATAAATAAGTACCAGTTGAATACTGTCTTTTCCTACTGGAGCGGCCCAATATCTCCTCTATAGTAAGACACAAATCTCTATTCCTCAATTATACTTTAACTGCTCAACCAACACAAAGCTATTTCCACCAGTACCACTTCCTCTCCCAGCCAAGGCATCTTTGTCATGCAAGTTACTTAGCAACCCGGCTGGTGCTGGTGCCACATAAAAAGCACCTGATACACTCTGTAAAGTGTGTAGTGAAAGTGCATAGTTCAGTGGTTAGGGCATCAGGTTCACAATCATGAGATAGTGAGTTCAATTCTTGGACCAGGCTGTGTGTTGTGTTCTTGAGCAAGACACTTTATTTCACATTGCTCCAGTTCACTCAGCTGTAGAAATGAGTTGCAACATCACTGGTGCCAAGTTTTGTCAGCCTTGGCCTTTCTCTTGGATAACATCGGTGGCTTGGAGAGGGGAGGCTGGTATGCATGGGCGACTGCTGGTCTTCCATAAACAACCTTGCCTGGATTTGTAACTCGAAGGGCAACTTTCTAGGTGCAATCCCATGGTCATTCATGACCAAAGGGGGTCTTTACCTTTAACACTCTGTAAAGTGGTTGGCATTAGGAGGAGCACCCAGCCACAGGCACTGTGCCAAAGCAGACAACAGAACATGATGCAAATCTCTGGTTTGCCAGCTCCAGTCAAACCATCCGACCCATGCCAGCATGGAAGACAGATGTTAAACGAAGTTTTAGTATGAGGAAAACTTCAATTCCTTCTACCAATCCAGGAACTTGGATGCGCTATAAAAGAGCAAAAGGTATTTCTGCTGCCATTCCTATAGTGACTAACCTGTTACAAAAAATCCACTCTGCTTATCCATAAGAGGGGCCACAAGCACTGCACTTCCTTCTGTGACTAAGTCATTGTAATAATAATAATAATAATAATAATAATAATAATAATAAAAGTCACTCTATACATCCAAAAATCAATTCATTTATTTGTTTATTTTGCTCTAGTGACACCCCCCCCCCACACACACACACGGTTGCGAGGGTGGATTGAGAGAGATTAAGGTCAGAAGTTCACCACTGAAAGCTCTGTTTGATCCACTGAGATATTGATCGACTTCTGCCTGACAGACAGACAGAAACTAGACCCATGACCATACAAAGGAATGGCTAGAAATAACAGTCAAATTACATTTAAATCCTCCTCTCCCTTCTCATCATCATCATCATCATCAGTATCATCACTAGTTGTAGCAGCAGCTACAATAACAACAAGGGGAGGCAGCTGTTTATATTGGTTTGACTTGCTAGAAATCATTCCTAAAGTTACATGTTATCATCTTAAAAAATGATGGCCATACATAGTCCTAGATATACAAAAAGACAAGGAAGTCATGGCTGGAATGCTTTTAAGTTATGTCATTACTCTGATCAGGGACTGACCTGGATACAAACAACCAGAAGAATCTCATTCTTTACCAAGAAAGCCTGCACAAGGCTACTTTAGTTGCTAGAAATAGTAGCAGCTAAACTGCCTTCAAGATACACCTTGCTACTTTAAAAAATGAATACAATGGGTAATGTGAACCAAGGTAGACTATTCCTGAAACAAACGAACATGACTGTTGTGACTAGAATACCTTTGATCGTAATTCTGCCTGATCAGGACTGACCTAGGGTTAAACAACGACACAGACATTAACTACACTTCTATAAGATTATGATAATTAAAGTATGAGTAATCACATCCATATCAATATGCAAATTTGCTGATACACACACATGCATTTAAGCATCTTGAGTGTCTTTCGGAAATCCTATTAATGATCTGAATGTTATCAAATAGATAGGGATTCCTCGGAGCAGAGTCTGCATCTCCTGGAAAGGACATTATATGATTGTCCATGCCTTATTATGGACCAATTAATATCATATTCAATTTTATCTTCCTTAAGTTGCCACACAAAATTAGCCAAAGATGTTGAATGCCTCTTGTTGATTTTCTTGAAGCTGACGACACGATTGCAATGACGATTCTTGAATGAATCAGCTGTTGCTCCAATGTAAACATACAATCCTCCCCTTGCGTGTACGGTACATTTATATACAAGATTTATACTCATACAGAGGTCCATCAATGGGCATTCTGATTTCTCTCTGCATGAGCATTTATTAGTTTTAGTTGCATAAGTGGCAGTTCTGACTTCATTTTCACACAAATGAACTTAAAGGATATACAAATATGTATAATAATAATAATAATAATAATAATAATCCTTTCTACTACAAGGCTTGAAATTTGTGGGGAGGGGTCTAGTCGATTACGTCAACCCTGGTGTTTCACTGGTTCTTAATTTATTGACTCTGAAAAGATGAAAGGCAAAGTCAACCTTGGTAGAATTTGAACTCAGAATGCAGTGACAGACCAAAAACCACAAAGCATTTTGCCCGGTGTGCTAACGATTCTGCCAGCTTGCCATCTTAATAATAATGATAATGATGATAATAATAATAATAATAATATAATAATCCTTTCTATTATAGGCACAAGGCCTAAAATTTGCAGGGAGGGGTAAGTTGATTACATCGACTCCAGTGTGTAACTGGTACTTATTTAATTGACCTCGAAATGATGAAAGGCAAAGTCGATCTCGGCAGAGCTTGAACTCAGAATGAAGCAACAGGTGAAATACCACGAAGCATTTCATCCAGCGTGCTAACAATTCTGCCAGCTTGCCACCTTATTAATAATGATGTTAATAATAATAATAATAATAATAATAATAATAATAATAATGAATTAATAATTTGGTCTGGGGGTGGGTGGAATTTTGGCACTAGGCCAGCAATTTTGGTGGGAAGCAGAGAGTTGATTCCATCAAATCCCCCCACCCCCACCCCAGTGTTCGACTTGTACTTCATTCGATCAACCCTGAAGGGATAAAAAAAAAAAGACAAAGCCAACTTTGGTAGGATTTGAACTCAGAACATAAAGAGCTAGAAGAAAATGCTGCTACGCATTTTTGTCCAACATGTTAATAATTAATTGATTGCGGTTAAGTAATTATGTGAGCATGTGTAATTAATGTAACTTGTGTAAGTCAATGAGAGGTAATGTATTACAGATGTGTGCTTGTGATGTGTTATTATGAACACATACAACAGTTACTAATTGGAAAAGGTTTAATTAAGAATGTATGATTAATACACACACACATGCACATACATACACATATGCATGCATACATACACATACATTGCACATACACACACATATACACATACATACACACATGTATGCACACATACACGTGCCCATGAATACATACACACACACATATACACATACATACACACATGTCTGCACACATACACGTGCCCATGAATACACACACATACACACACACACGTATACATACATATACATATAGGTGTAGGAGTGGCGGAGTGGTAAGTAGCTTGCTTACCAACCACATGGTTCCGGGTTCAGTCCCACTGCGTGGTACCTTGGGCAAGTGTCTTCTACTATAGCCTCGGGCTGACCAAAGCCGTGTGAGTGGATTTGGTGGACGAAAACTGAAAGAAGCCCGTCGTATATATGTATATATATGTGTGCGTGTATGTTTGTGTTTGTCCCCCTAGCATTGCTTGACAACCAATGCTGGTGTGTTTATGTCCCCGTAACTTAGCGGTTTGGCAAAAGAGACCGATAGAATAAGTATTGGGCTTACAAAGAATAAGTCCTGGGGTTGATTTGCTCGACTAAAGGTAGTGCTCCAGCATGGCCACAGTCACATGACTGAAACAAGTAAAAGAGAAAGAGAGTATACACACGCATACACACATCTTTATCAACGTGCAAGTTAAAAAAAAAATTACGAAAGGTCTAATCTTTTATCTGGCATGTTTTACTTATTTTAGTCATTTGACTGTGGCCATGCTGGGGCAACACTTTCAAGGGTTTTAGTCGAACAGATCGACCCACCCCACCCCTTCTTGGTACTTATACTTTTTTGTTTTTTCTTTAATATCTGGTACATATTCTATCTGTCATTATGGGAGCCTGCAGGACGTAAACAAACCAACACTGGATGCCAAGTGATGGAGAGGGGTGAGCACAAAGACACATACACATGCATTTGCACACACACACAAACACACACATACACAGACACACACACACACACACACACACACACACACACACACACACACATACACACACACACACACACACAGACACACACACATATATATATATATATATATATATATGATGGGCTTCTATGCAATTTCTATCTACAGAATCCACTCGAAAGGCTGTGGTTGGCCCAAAGGCTAGAGTAGAAGATACCCAAAGTGGTGTGCAGAGGGACTGAACCTGCAACCATGTGATTGCAAAGCAAGCTTCTTAACTACACAGCAATATGCGTTACATTCCATTTTTAAAGAGAAACCACTCTTCAAGAATTGTGTTCCTACTTTCCAGAGAAGACCCTGTTTTTGGACAATATTTTAATCATGCTCTCGCCTGAAACATCATAATCCCTCCCGATTCATGTTACAACGACCTAATACATTCTAGCAATGTTAGTTGAGTAATAATACTCCACCACCAGCACCCCGTCCACCCCCATTTAGTTAACTGAATTTCTAAATGTCAGAGATTAGTCGTTTAATAAGATTAACGATCCTCCGTCTACTGACCTCATCTGTAGAGTGCAAATTTACAATATCATCATTTTAACATCCATTTCGCAATGCTAGCATGGGTTAGATGTAATCCCTGTCACTACTAAACACACACATACGCATACACATACGCATACACATATGCATGCACACGCATGCACATACACATAAATAAATTCCAAAGTTAAAAGAGAACGTACTTCGCTTAATCCATATTAAACAGGAATATTCCTTAACTATTTAGCATTTAAACTGACCACATCAGGCCCTAATATTCTACTTGAATGGTGAAACTGGCCAGATCCTGCCCTGTAAAATGCACTCTTTGAACATTGGGCCTCACTGAGGCAGTGACAAGTGACCGAGCTCCTTGGCAATATACTGTGCTTGAAAAGATCTGTCAAGCCAAGTGGGATCGTAGTTGTGGCCGGTGCTGGGGTTTCATAACTGGCACCCATACTGGTGGCACGTAAAAGGCACCCACTACACTCTCGGAGTGGTTGGCATCAGGAAGGGCATCCAGCTGGAGAAACCAGGCCAAATTAGACTGGAGCCTGGTGCAGCCTTCCAGCTTGCCAGCCCTAGTCAAACAGTCTAACCCATGCCAACAGGGAAAGCGAACGTTAAATGATGATGGTGATGATGATGATAATGATGATTATAACGATGATGATGATGATGATGATGAAACAATCATATTATCGGAATCTCGAAGGTACAAGATAATGCATGATTAATTGAAATCAATGTTTGTGTATAAGCATTTACATTTGACAGAGTAATTCTAAACCATAAAACAATCCCTCCTCCTTATCCTCTGCCACTGCAGCGGCAGTCATAATGAAATATGCTAGAAATAGTAACAAAATAGGACCTCAAACCAAGCACACTATACTATCTGAAGGAAAAGAAATAAAAAGGTTACACAAGACATTGGCGTGTGGGTTAAGTTTGCTTTCCAACCATGAGGTTTCCCGTTCAGTCCCACAGGCCAATTCTTTGTGAGTGAATTTGATACATGGAAACTGTGTGGAAGCCTTTTTTGTATTATATAATATATACATATGGAAAATAAAAAAGTGGAGAGGATGTGGAGAGGATACGAAATGGACAGACATCAGCCAGTAAACATTCCAGTATGTCCAAGTACTAGATTGTATTAGATGAATACATAAGTACATAGACATTTATTAGTAATACAGCATATCTAAT
Organism: Octopus sinensis; assembly: GCF_006345805.1. Lineage (NCBI taxonomy): Eukaryota > Metazoa > Mollusca > Cephalopoda > Octopoda > Octopodidae > Octopus > Octopus sinensis. The sequence continues at coordinate 24,935,674 of NC_043018.1, forward strand.
ACAAAGAATTGGTAATTGCAAGAACAAGGGTGTGGAAGCATATAATCATATAGGAACAGGTGCTTGAATGAGTACATGAGCAAATAAGCAGATTGTCAGTAGGTGCGAGTTCCTTACAGCCGTTTCTGCCAAGAGGCAACAAAATCTTCCAGGTTGTCTCCATCTCTTCAGTGTTATGTAGGGATGAGCAGGTATGGCTTGGATAAGGAATGTGCCTCTAGGCTTCTTCAGAGGGTCTAGGTAGTTGGGAGGGCTAAGACATATAAAAAACAGTCAATAATAGCTACAATGTGTTTGTCTTTTTAAAAAAGAGCAGAAAGAGAATAGGAGTAAGAAATAAGAACGAAAATGAGGATGTGAGTGAAGTACATCTTAGTATAATGATTTGGGTATAGCAAGAGGAAATAAGATACTAGCACATGGGTATGAAAAATTAGGTACACTACCAGCAGTATATTGGATAGGTGCTATACCTTAGTTGGTTTCTCAACCTCTAACTCACACAGAAATATATATATATATATGCATATACATATAGAGGGTGCGTGAAAATTCACACATAAAATCTGTTCAATGTGCTCCAGAATTGTTAAAGACAGAACCCCAGGTCAACCAAGTAATTGTGAGTGAATTTGGTACAGGGAAACAGTGTGCAAGCCTGTTGTGTTTGTGTGTGTGAGCGTATGTGTATATATATATATATATAATATATATATATATATAAAGTTAATCCAAACATGAAAACACAAAGAGAAAACATAACACGAGGACGTGGAACAAATATAGTATTATTGGATGCTCAGGAAGGAAGGGAAGAAGGAGGGTTTAACGTTTCGAGCGGAGCTCTTTGTCAGAAACATAGAAAAAGGAAAGATCCAGAGAAGGGAAGACAGAGGAAAAAAATCGCCAATGGTACACACGCGGTAAAGACCCCCTTTGGTTGTGAATGAACATGGGATTGCACCTAGAAAGTTCCCTTCCAAGGCACAAGTCTGAACAAGGTTGTTTATGGAAGACCAGCAGTCGCCCATGCATACCAGCCTCTCCTCTCCATGTCACCGATGTTATCCAAGGGAAAGGCAAAGGTTGATACAGCTTGGCACCAGTGATATTGCAATTCATTTCTACAGCTGAGTGAACTGGAGTGAACTGGAGTAATAAATAAATCAAACTCACTACCTCATGATTGTGAGTCCAACACTCCAGCCACTGAGCCAGGTAATATATATATATACATATATACCAGGTCAAATGTCACACACAAAATAAGTCCAATCCTCTCCAGAATTGTCAACGACATGCTTTAATTTCCCTAAATTGAATAAAATAAACAAAGAGGAATACACACACTTGTACACAGTGAACAAAATAAATAATAAGAACATAATATAAATAAAATATCAAATGTTTTGGCCCACCCTGTATATATATATATTGTGTGTGTGTGTGTGTGTTTATGCACTTAAGTGCTGGCGTTGGTTTGTTTACACCCCTGTAAGTAAGTGGTCTGGCAAATAGATTGGTAGACTAGGTATCTGGCTTAAAAAATAAGTACTGGAGTTGATTCATTCAACTAAAAAGACCTTTCGAGGAGATGCCCCAGCATGGACGCAATCCAATGACTGAAAGAAGTAAATAAAACAACAACAATAACAACAAAAACGCAATAAAAGATAATAGGATGGTCGATGTAATCTAGAATATATGATTTTTGAAAACACAGCAGGAAGGTCATGGATAGACTGGCTCTGCTCAATCATGGCTGCTTGGAGGTTTGAATAACAAGAACAATAATTAAAATATAATTACAACAACAAAAAGAAAAATGAAGAAATAACAACTACAAAAAAATAAAAGGAAATGGATTTTTTTTCAAAACTTTTTACACATTTTTTCTTATTTTTTCTGTAGAAATGGTCTTACATTGTTCTTAACAGCAAAAAATACAACTCTAGTATTCTAGTATTTACCATTGTTCTTAAAAGGATAGAACCCAATACTTTTCTGTTTACCATTCTTCGTAACAGCAAGAACCCAATACTTTTCCATTTACCATTGTTTAGAGGAAATTTTCACACAGTGCTTCCCTCTCAGACATATTTAGATGGACTTTTGACATTTATACTTGCTGTGCATTTTCATACGTTTTGTCTACAATACATATGTGTGTATGCATGAGTGATGATGGGTACGCACACGTGCATGTATGCGTGTTTGTGTGTGTGTGTGTATCATCATCATCAGCATCCTTTAACATCAGTTTTCCATGCTGGCATGGGTTGGATGGTTTGACCAGAGCTGACAAGGTGAGCTGCGCCAGGTTCCAGTCTGATTTGGCTTGGTTTCTACACCTGGATGCCCTTCCTAGTGCCAACCACTTTACAGTGTGTGCTGGGTGCAGTGCTGATTAACCGTTATGCAAAATAAGCACATGCTTATTTCTTTACTGCCCACAAGGGGCTACACACAGAGGGGACAAACAAGGACAGACAAACAGATTAAGTCAATTATATTGACCCCAGTGCGTAACTGGTACTTATTTAATCAACACCAAAAAGATGAAAGGCAAAGTCGATCTCGGTGGAATTTGAACTCAGAATGTAGCGGCAGATGAAATACCTATTTCTTTACTACCCACAAGGGGCTACACACTGAGGGAACAAGCAAGGACAGACAAACGGATTAAGTCAGTTATATCGACCCCAGTGTGTAACTGGTACTTATTTAATCAACACCAAAAAGATGAAAGGCAAAGTCGATTTCGGCGGAATTTGAACTCAGAACATAGCGGCAGACGAAATACCACTAAGCATTTTTCCCGATGTGCTAACGTTTCTGCCAGCTCGCCACCTTAAAATAAGCACATGTTTAGGGCATCAAGGGAAGAGGGCACCACAGAAATTGTAAATAGTTTAAGGCACATTAGAAATCATTCTAAACTTGCTAAAATTGACATTATTGAGTGTGCCTTTCCAAATGTAGACATCACCTTCCGTACATTTTTAACATGAATGGTCACAAATTGCTCAGTTACGCATTCATTGTCTCAGCTCAAGTATATTTAAAATCTCATCAAAACAACTGTGCAACAAGGTAGGGTGGATGCTTTATTTTTACTAAGAAGAGAATTCTGGGGGAGAGGGTTAGTTGATTACATCAACCCCAGTACGTAACTGGTACTTATTTTATCGACCCTAAAAGGTTGAAAGGCAAAGTCGACCTTGTTGGAATTTGAACTTGCCCGGCATGCCAATGATTCAGCCACCTCACCACCATTATGAAATAACCCTTTCTACTATAGGTACACAAAAGGGGAATAGTCAATTACATTGATCCTGAAGGCATGAAAGGAGAAGTTGACGGTAGCAGAATTTGAACTCAGAACATGAAGACAGACAAAACACTGCTTAGTATTTTGCCTGGTGTGCTATATATATAGATATATATATATATATATATATATATATATATATATATGGTGATTTTTTTCCTCCATCTTCCCTTCCTTGGATCTTTCCTTTTCCTATGTTTCTGACAAAGAGCTCCACTCGAAACATTAAATCCTCCTTCTTTCTTTCCTTTCCTGAGCGTCCAATAACACTTGTTCCATGTCCTCACGTTGTTGTGTTTTCTCTTTGTGTATTCATGTTTGGATTAACTTTATGTATATATACATATATATACATATATATATATATATATATATATATATATACTAAAGTAAGCACATAAATGTGAAACAAGGTGGGACAAAAATAGTACTCGAATACCAGAGGTAGAGTAATATGATTTATTATTATTAAAGCTGCAAAAACATCACAAAAATTCACAAAAAAAAACTGCTACTCAGAGTTTCATGTTCCTGTTCGTCAGGCAGTTTAAACTGTATGACAAATGGTAATGTGAAGGTCTGAGAAGTAGTTTTTTTGTGTGATATTTTGTGATGTATTTGTAGCTTTAATAATAATAATAAAGTGTATACACACACACCTACATGCATATATACATACACAAAGATATAATATACATACAGAAAGATATGTATGCATAGACATGTAAATACATAGACATACATACACACACCGTTAGCCACTACACACCTTTTTTTCTCTCCTTGTTTTCTCTGTGTCCCTTTCTGTTGAAGAGCATAGGCTCGAAACGTAAAAAACTTTTTCTATTCCTGAGCGTTATACTAATACATCTGTTGTTTCGTACACCACCTTCGTCTTTTGTTTTTTTTCGTAAACTCTCCCTATATATATATATATATATATATATTATATATATATATATAATATATATATATATATATATATATATACGTTTATATATTCCGAAATATAACAATATATATTATATATATATATACATATATAATATATATATATATTATATATATGTAATATATTAATAAATAAAATAAAACATATGCATATTTATATAAACATATATGTACGTACCTACCTCTACATGTACATATACACGCATATATGAGTACAGGACACCAAAAGAGGACGTCGAACACAATGAAAAACGAAAACTAGACACAAACCAAAGGAACTGGACATTTTTTTTAAAAACAAAAAAAAAAATAGAGTACAGGACAATTAACACAAAGAAAACCCCTTCTTCAGTCGCTAAAGGTTTCATCTACTCTACGTTTCGAAGGATATATATAATATATATATATATATATATATAATATATATATATATACATACACACATACACACATGTATATACATAGATATGTAATATATGCACACACACACACACGCATATATATATATATATATATATATATATATATATATATTATATGGCACCCTGTTGGTTACAACGATGAGCATCCCAGTTGATCCAGTCAATGGAACAGCCTGGTCATGAAATTAATGTGCAAGTGGCTGCACTCTGCATACACATGTACCCTTAATGTAGTTCTTGGGGAGATTCAGCGTGACACAGAGTGTGACAAGGCTGGCTCTCTTTGAAATACAGGTACAAAAGAAACAGGAAGAAAGAGTGAGAGAAAGTTGTGATGAAAGAGTACAGCAGGGTTTCCCACCACCCCCTGCTGGAGCCTCATGGCACTTTAGGTGTTTCCACTCAATAAATACTCTCAATGCCCGGTCTGGGAATCAGAATCACGATCCTACGACCACGAGACCACTGCCCTAACCACTGGGCCATTGTACCTCCACTTATATATATATGTATATATATATATATATAATGATATATATAATATATAGATATATATATATAATACATACATACACATTCACACTCATACATATGTATGTATAGATATATAAATACATACACACACATACATACAACATATATATGCGTAGATATATAATATATATGCAAACATATGTGCATATACATGTATATATGCATATATATATATATATATATATATATATTATATATATATAATATATATATATATAGAGAGAGAGAGAGAGAGAGAGAGAGAGAGAAAGATAGAGAAAGAGAGAGAATTTACAAAAAAAAACAAACGATGAAGATGGGTGTGTAAACAAGAAACAGATATGCATATATATATATATGTGTGTGTGTGTGTGTGTGTGTGTGTGTGCATATATATATAAGCATGCATATATATATATACAAGCATACATATGCATATATGCATATATATACATATATACATATATATATATATACACATATATATAAATGCATATATATGTACATATATACATATATGCATATATATATATGTGCATATATATATATATATATATATATTTAAACACAAACATATAGACACAAACATTAATTTTTTCAGTTACAAATACCAAGTATATATTTATTTATTTACTTATTTCTATGCACGTGTGTATGTGTGTATATGCGTGTGTGTGTGTGTGTGTGTGTGTGTGTGTCTAGTTTATGATTCATATCTTTGAAAGCATTTGTTCATGAAAAGAGGCCAACTTCAGTGTAAATTACAATACTGATGACAGTTGTGTTATTGAGAATGGTTGAACAGTCTTTGGAATTGGTTGGACATGATGAGAATGCAGAGCTGAGGAGGAGAGGTAGCTAAAGAGGAAGGAGAGAAAGGGGTGGGGTGGATGAGGGTGGGTGAAGTGAAACAACCATCTTGAAGAAAGAACAACTTGTGAAAAGACTGAATATGCAAAACAAGCAGGCAATTTTTTAATATAAAGTAGCTGCAAACACACACATGTATTTATATATATTAATATTATATATATATATAATATATATATATATACACATCATCATTGTTAATGTCCGCCTTCCATGCTGGAATGGGTGGGATGGTTTTACAAGAGCCAGCCAGACAGAATCCAGCCTCAGACTTCTGTGACTGTTTTGGCAAGATTTTTACAGCTGGATGCCCTTCCTAACACCAACCACTCAGCAGAGTGGACTTGGTGCTTTTTACATGGCACAAGCACAGGCAAGGTCAGTTTTGGCAAGGTTTTTACAGCTGGATACCCTTCCAAATGCCAACCACTTCACAGTGTGGACTGGGTGCTTTTAAGTGAAACCTGCACTGACAGGATCACCAAGTACTTGCAAACAATATATATATATATATATATAATATATATATATATATATATAAAAGGTGGCAGGAGTGCTGTGTGGTAAGTAGCTTGCTTACCAACCACATGGTTCCGGTTTCAGTCCCACTGCGTGGCACCTTGGGCAAGTGTCTTCTGCTATAACCTCGGGCTGTCCAAAGCCTTGTAAGTGGATTTGGTAGACGGAAACTGAAAGAAGCCCATCGTATATATTTATATATATGTGTGTGTGTGTGCGTTTGTGTGTCTGTGTTTGTCCCCCCAACATCGCTTGACAACTGATGCTGGTGTGTTTACGTCCCTGTAACCTAGCAGTTTGACAAAAGACACCGATGGAGGAAGTACTAAGCTTACAAAGAATAAGTCATGGGGTCAATTTGCTCAACTAAAGGCGGTGCTTCAGCATGGCCACAGTCAAATGACTGAAACAAGTAATGGAAAGAAGGAAAAAAAGAGACTGATCAAGAAAAAACATTTTTCAAATGTTTGTATGAAGATTTAAAGGAATTCAATATAAGAGGATGTACAGAGGTATAACGGTCAGTGTGTATACATATGCACCACACACGTATGGACACCAATGTTTCCACATCAACTGTGATGTGATGAGATGCAACGAGAATTTTTCAATCTACAAAGAAAGCATACTCTACACATACACACACATATAAACATATATCTATATACATACACATATACACTTCTAAACATCACCATTCTGGCTTCAAACTACTTTCAAGAAACTACAAAACATTTTAAACCTTGTTTACTTATTTGTTTATTTATATATTTTGATATGATTTTATTTATTTATTCAAAATTGTTTTAGGCTTTTGTATTTTTATTTATTTATGTTTTTTTGGGGGTTTGTTTTATGTACACATTACTTACAATAAGTACATTTTGGAGCCAGGAAAAATACAATTTATCAAAAAACAACCATTGATGATGGTGATGAATGTGATGGTGGTGGTGATTTCACACCACACACACACACACAGATGTGTATATCTATATGTGTGCATATGTATCTATATATAATATAAATATATATAATATATATATACATATACATACATACATATCTACATATGTGTATGTAATATGTGTGTGTATATATATATACAATATACATACTACATATGTGTATGCATATATGTGTTATATATATATATATAATATATATATATATATATATATATATATATACATACATATCTACATATGTGTATGTATATATGTGTGTGTGTATATATATATATATATATAACACACACCAACACTCTTAATGAAGCTTTGTGAAAGAACTCACCGATGCTGAGTGGTTGATATTAACCCAAATACATTTATATCTTCAGATCTAAAGGACTTCCATGGTGCCTTCCCTGGCACCCCACTGCCTCCTCCTCACCTCCAACACCACCTCTTCCTCCTCCAACACCACCACCACCACCTTACCTGTCTTCATGACCAAGAAGACACAAACACAATGAATTATTGAACTCAGACTTGTTCTAGTGGTTTAAGTAGCAAAACACATCAACTAGCAACGCTTCAGATCTATTAGACTAAGCACCCAGCAACCTCTTCCTTTAAGGTTACATTTGCACTTAAATTCGGGGTAGAACCTCGTCTGCAGCAAAACAAGGGAAATAACTCCTGTAGCATATTACTGCAACGATCATAATTTTTACGCGTGTTTTGTGCCTCTCTTTTTAGCTTTTACTGGTTTCAGTCATTGGACTGCAGCCATGCAGGGGCACCACCATGATGGGCCTGGATGAACAAATTTACCATTTTACTGCAGTACTCTCCTTTCATTTTCAAAGGCTGGTACCTATTCTATAGGTCTGTTTTTGCTGAACTGCTAAGTTACAGATGTACACAAAGCAACAATGGTTTTCAAACGATGAGTAATGGGAACACACACACACATTCTTTTATTCTTTTACTTGATTCAGTCATTTGATTACAGCCATGCTGGAGCACAGCCTTAAAGGGTTTTAGCCGAAGCAATTGACCCCAGGACTTATTCTTTGTAAGCCTAGTACTTATTCTATTGGTAACTTTTGCTGAACCACTAAGTTACAGAGATGTAAACACACCAACATTGGTTGTCAAGCAATGGTGGAGGGACAAAAACAGACACACAAACATATATATATATATATATACAACAGGCTTCTTTCAGTTTCCGCCTACCAAATCCACTCACTATGGTAGAAGCTATAGTAGAAGACACTTACCCAAGGTGCCACGCAGTGGGACTGAACCCACAACCTTATGGTTGGGAAGCAAGCTTCTTACCACACAGCTATGCCTGCACCTGGTTTCCTTACAATTTCCACCAACTAAATTCACTCACAAAAAGTTGATTGGCCTGGAAGTTACAATAAAAGATATTTATCTAAGGTGCTGTGGAGTGAGACTGAACCTGAAACCACATGATTGAGAAATGAACTTCTAAACCACACCACATAGCAGATACACACACACATACACACACAAACAAACAACATAGACACCACAACCACCACTACTACCAACACTACTACTACCTCTTGTACCACCATCACCACCACCACCACCATCACCACCAAAAACAACAACAACAACACCAACAATAACAACAACAACATCAACTAGTCTCTAGAATCCATTAAAATCAACTCTTCTAGCAAATTCCTGTACCGTTTCCTTAGACCCAGCCATTCTTCTACATTATCTTCATAGCTAATTGTCTTTTGCTTACAGCTGTGTGAGTTTCTGGTGTGGCTGGGGTAATTGGAGGAGACCCCCACCGCCCCCCAAACTCCTCACACAGCCCAGGGGCCAGAAGGGTGTTTAGTAGGGGTGAGTTTGTTTCTAGATGTATTCAGCTGTGTGTTTGAGTGTGTGTGCGTGTGTGTGTGTGTGTGCATGTGTGTGTGTGTGTGTGCATGTGTGTGTGTGTGTGTGCATGTGTGTGTGTGCATGCATGTGTGTGCGTGGTGTGTGTGTGTGTGTGTATAGTGTAGCGTTTGTGTGCGTATATTTATGTAGTATACCTGTGTGTGTGAGAGCATTTCGCATTTCTGTATGTGTGTATGTGTATGTGCTTGTATGTGTGAAGTGTGTGTATGTATTTGCATGCATATGGGTATATATTTGTGTATATTTGTTTTTTTCTGTGTGTGTATGTGTTTGTGTCTGTATTGTGTGTATGTATATATGCATGTGTGTGTGTGTGTATTTTTATGCATGTGTGTGTGTGTGCATGTATAGTATGTGTATAATATGCTGAACCTTTTCATTACTCCTCTACCACCACCACCACTTAACCTCCACCATCATCGTCATCATTAACAACAGCAACATTAACCCAAAATAATGCATTCACCTTTACATGATTGCTTGACCTTCTGGAAGCAACAGCCAAATTGCCCTCCAACTGTTTTCCAACAAGTATTACAATAACAGCAACACTATTAATACTGATTTCAAATTTTAGCACAAGGCCAGCAATTTCAGGGTGAAGAGGATTAGTCAATTACATCAACCCCACATTATTTACATTATTTACAATTGACGAATATTTGTCCTCATCTTGTTTGTTGTTAACATAACGTTTCGGCTGGTATACCCTCCAGCCTTCATCAGGTGTCTTAGGGAAATTTCGAACCTAAGGTAGTTTTTGATGTTGTTATTATTATTATTATTCAGATCACTGCTTGGAATTGAACTTGGAATCTCGGGATTAGTAGCTCATGCTCTTAACCACTATGCCATATGCCCATGGGCATATAATGATAATAATTTCAAACTTAGGCACAAGGCCAACAATTTTGGGGGAAGCAGTAAGCTGATTACACTGACCCCACTAATCAACTGATACTTATTTATTGACCCCCAAAAGGTTAAAAGGCAAAGTCGACCTTGACAGAATTTGAACTCAGAACACAAGGACAGACAAAACGCCACTAAGCATTTTTCCCAGGTGTGCTAATGATTCTGCCATCTCCCCACCTTACAAATAATAATAATAATAATAATTACAAATTTAGGAACAAGGCCAGCAATTTTGGGGCTAAGGAGTGAGTTGACTCTATTGACCTCAGTGTTTCACTGGTACTTAATTTATCGACCCTGAAAGGATGAAAGGAAAAGTTGATCTTGGTGGAATTTGAACTCAGAATGTAAAGGCAAATGAAATGCTGCTAAGCCTGGCATTGCTAACCATTCCGCCAGCTCACTGACTTTACTCCATAATCATCGTTAGCAACAAGAGCAACATCTGTACATAACAACAACAAGAACAATGGTACTACACTACAAAAACAACCCGTAACAGCAATAACACCAACATATGATAACCACATCTGTGCTTAACAATAACAACAACATCAACATCTGTACATAACACACACACACCATGAGAAAACAAAAGAGTGAAATAAAACCCCATCAAGACACTTTCCAAAGCACAACCAATATTACTTCCTGGCAGTTATTTCCTGTGTCAGAGAGAGAGAGACAGAGACAGAGACGGGGAGGGGGCATAAGGAGGGTGAGGGGGGGAAAAGGGGAGAATGTGTGGAGGGCACATTCTCTAGGACTCCCTAACGTCCCTTCACCTTAACGAAGGGCATTCTTCAGTATGATATACAAGGAACTATGTGTTGTGGCACTCATGTGAGGGAATGGATGGTGTGGAAGACAAAATAGACTAAACATGAGCATATACACACACACACACACACACTTATACATACATATATATGTGTATATACATATATACATATTTGTAAATATATAAATGTGTGTGTGTATATATATATATATATATATATATTTATATGTATGTGTGTGTGTATATATATATATATATTTATTTATGTATGTGTGTGTATATATATATACATATATGTATGTGTGTGTGTGTGTATGTGTATATATATATATATATATATATATATATATATATATGAGAGAGAGAGAGAGAGAGAGAGAGAGAGAGAGAAATTGATAGATGTAGGTGCAGGTGTACTTAAGAAGTTTACTTCCCAACTATGTGGTTTCAAGTTCAGTCCCAATCTGTGACACCTTAGTCAAGTGTTTACTACTACTACTACTACTACTACTGTAGCCCTAGGTCAAATAAAGCCTTGTAAGTGGATCTAACAGAGAGAAACTGAATCACTGGGCAAAACAAAATATATTTTATTGGACTAACAGACTATGGGGTTGAAATATTTTATGTGTGTGTGTGTGTGTGTATGTGTTTGTGTCTCCGTGTTTGGACATCATGTGATGGTTGCAAATGACTGTCATCGTCATCATCATATAAGCAATGTCATTCACTTCCAATATTCTGTGAAAAAATATCTGGCCATGGAAACTGGTGAGCGTCAGCAAGAGGAAGGGCATCCAGCCATGATCTGGCTTGATAAACTCTGTCTGACCTGTGCAAGCATGGAAAAGTGGCCCTTGCTGGTGTTTCTTTATACCATTATCTTCATCATATACTGACTGTTTTCCAAGGGTTGGATGATTTAACAGGAACTGGCAAGCTAGAGGACTGCACCATGTGCTACCATTTGTTTCCATGGCATGGTTCCTAGGGTTAGATGTTTTCTTAATGGTTCCTTCATCTGTTTCCAAGCAAGGTAATATTTCCCACATCAAAGATCCCCATCAGTCATGAATGACCAGGGAATTGCACCCAGAAAGTTCCTCTCCGAGTTATGAGTCTGGGCAAGGTTATTTATGGAAGACCAGCAGTCACCCATGCATACCAGCCACCCCTCTCCTTGCTACCAATGTTGTCCAAGGGAAAGACAAAGGCCAATGCAGCTTGGCACCAGTGACATCGCAACTCATTTCTACAGCTGAGTGAACTGGAGCAATGTGAAATAAAGTGTCTTGCTCAAGGACACAACACACTGCCCGGTCCGGGAATCGAACTCATTACCTCATGATTGTGAGCCTGATGCTCTAACCCAGTGCTTTTCAAACTTTTTGCTGGAGCGGAACCCTAAGGAAACATTCCACTGACTCGAGGAATCCCTGTGCAATAATTTAATAGTCTTATGCACACATATCTGCACAGGAGAATTAAAAATTACTGCCAATTTTAGCAGTTTTGTAACTTCTTGCAGAACCCTGGTTGAAAACCACTGCTCTAACCACTAAGCCATGTGCCTGTGTCATTCCTCCCACGGTCAGACCACTTCTCACAGAATATTGGGAATGGGTCACAGATGACTGCATCAAGCTACTCCACCTGCTTTGGCAGGGTTTCTATGGTTGAACGCCCTTCCTATTGTCAGCCATATTCCAGAGTGTAAATTGCATGAGTGTGCGAGATGGTATGTGTGTGTGTGTATGATGGTATGAAGGCGTCGAGCTGGAGCTGGCAGAAACGTTAACACGCCGGGTGAAATGCATAGCCGTATTTTGTCTGCCATTACGTTCTGAGTTCAAATTCTGCCGAGGTCGACTTTGCCTTTCATCCTTTCGGGGTCGATAAATAAAGTACCAGTTACACACTGGGATCGATGTAATCAACTTAATACCTATGTCTGTCCTTGTTTGTCCCCTCTATGTTTAGCCCCTTGTGGGTAATAAAGAAATAGGTATGGGTGCCTTTTACATAGCGCCAGCACCTACGAGACTGCAAGATTAGGGATGCTCAGCTGGAGACGGTTTGCAAGGGATGAGCCTGTATGCAAGGGCACCACATGCTTTTACTTAGCTTGACATGTCTTTTCAAGCAAATTGCCAGGAGTCTCGGTCCCATGTCATCCCCTCTGTGAGTCCAAACATCTGTAGATCCATTCTCACCACATCATCCCATGTCTTCCTGGGTCTACCCCTTCCACATTTTCCCTCTGCAATTATATATATATATATATATATATATATATATGTGTGTGTGTATATGTATATATATATATATGTGTGTATATGTGTATATATATATATATACACACACACATACATATACACACGCACACACATATATATATATATATATATATATACATATACACACACACATATATATAGATATATATATAAAATACAAAATGGGACAAGAACGCAAAACATCCGGACATATATATACATATATACATACATACATCTATATATATAATATATTATATATATATATATACACATACATATATATATATACATACATATGCACATACATATATATATACATACATATGCACACACATATATATATACACACACACACAGTTCTAATATAAAAGCAAATCTGTAATACACTTCTGAATTCCTGGCAAAATGGCAGAGGTACCAGTAAGACTACAGTTTTCGGTTTGTTAGCTGATGTCAGGCTTCAGTGAACTTCACCCACAACACTGAGGAAATGGTAAGGAATGGTGAGGAATGGCAGTCTCAGAGCTCTGGGAAAGAAGATGTTGATTAGCTTCCACATCGTTAAAATAATTTCTACATAGGTGCTAATGAAATAACTTAAAAATTTTCTTCGCACCAAAGCTAATATGGAATCACACACATACACATATATACTTATATATATGCTACTCACATACATAAATATATATATATATTTATATATATACACACATATGCATACATAGACACAGGCATGTCTGTGTGGTAAGAAGCTTAGTTCCCAACCAACCACAGGGTTCTGGGTTCAGTCCAGTGGTACCTTGGGCTGGTGTCTTCTACTACAGCCTTGGGCCCACCAAATACCTTGTGAGTGCATTTGGTAGATAGAAACTGGAAGAAGTCCATTGTATATATACATATATATATATATATATATATATATATATATATAATATATATATATGTATATATTTGTGTATGCGTGTGTGTCTGTGTTTGTCCCCCTACCATCACCTGACAATTGATGCTGGTGTGTTTATGTCCCTGTAACTTAGTGGTTCAGCAAAAGAGACTGATAGAATAAGTACTAGGCTTACAAAGAATAAGTCCTTGGGTTGATTTCTTCAACTAACACCCTTTAAGGTAGTGCTCCAGCATGGCTGCAGTCAAATGACAGAAACAAGTAAAAGAATACATAAATACATACAAACCAGCATGGTAAACGAACGTTATATGATGATGACAATGACACACACACACACACACACACACACACATATATATATATAGATATATACACATATATACATACACACACCTATATATAGATATATATATAGATGCAGGAGTGGCCATATAGGTGCAAGAGTTGCTTTGTGGTAAGAAGCTTGCTTCCCAACCACATGATACCGGATTCAGTTCCACTGCATGGCACCTTGAGCAAATGTCTTCTACTAAAGCCTTGGGCCAACCAAAGCCTTGTGAGTGGAGTTGATAGGCAGAAACTGAAAGAAGCCCGTCCTATATATATATGTATGTATGTATGTATGTATGTATGTGTGCAGCTGTGTTTCCACCCACCTCCCCATCATGACTTGACAACTGGTGTTGGTGTGTTTACGTCCCAGTAACTTAGCAGTTTGGTAACAGGGATGGATAGAATAAATATCAAGCTTAAAAAAATAAGTCCTGGGTT
The DNA here is from genome assembly GCF_006345805.1 of Octopus sinensis. NCBI lineage: Eukaryota > Metazoa > Mollusca > Cephalopoda > Octopoda > Octopodidae > Octopus > Octopus sinensis. The sequence goes on from NC_043018.1 coordinate 24,950,824, forward strand.
CAATTCATTTGTCAAAAACTTTCAAGCTGGTGCCCCAGTATGGCCACAGTCTAATGACTGAAACAGGATAAAAGATATGTAAATATAGAGGAGGGTGAGTCACAGTCATGATGATGATCATCATCATCGTGACAATTATGAGGACAATCATGATGACACGATGATAACAATTGTGATGATGAAGATGAGGAGGAGGATGAAAATGAGGATGTTGATGAGGATGAAAATGTTGATGAGGATGAAGAAGAGGAAGAGAAGGAGGATGAAAATGTTGATGAGGATGAGGAGGAAATAATGAGGAGGAGGAGGATGAAAATGAATGGTGAGGAAGATGATGGAAATGATGATGATAATGAGGCGGAGGAGGAAAATGATGATGATGAGGAAAACGATGATGATGACGATGATGATGGTGATGATGAGGAAGAGGAGGAAAATGATAATGATGATGAGAATGAAAATGAAGATGATGATGATGATGATGACAATGATGATGGTGATGAGGAGGAGGAGCAAAGGGATGAAAATGATGATGATGATGACGATGATGATGATGATAGCTGCCACAGCAGACCCTCATCATTAGTTTACCTCACTTTTATATTTTATTAATTTTATCTTTAAAAAAAAAACAGAAAAAAAACAAAAAAAATAATAAATTTTAATGTTTCAAAGATGTTTTCATTCCGTGTCAGAATGAGAAGCGAACACTTTGAAACCGAGAAAGTATCGACAGTTCAACACACACACACACCCACACACAAATATAAAGATTAAAAAAAAAAATAACAAACAAAATCACAGACTCAAGACAGCCGAGGAACCAAAAGGAAATGGTACATATGGAATCGTATCGAATGAGGATATCGCAATATGGCACCGAAACCAAGATTTGGCAACGTATAAAGATAAACGTTTTTCCTCCTCTCTTCCACCTCCACCACCACGACCACCACCACTGCGGACTGTTCTGCCGAAGGGTTGGTGTGGGGGATAACGGAACACCACCAGCAACAGTGGTGGGATATGAACTCTCGATTGCGGGATGTACAACAGCAACAACAACTGCAACAACAACCGGATATGAAGTACAGTTTCATTTTGTAATAGTGGAGAATTAATGTACTTGTGGTGGTGGAGGTCATTGTGGTGGTGGTGGTGGTGGTAGTAGTAGTAGTGATGGCAGTGGTTGTGGTGATGATGATAGTGGTAGTGATGGTAGTGGTGGTGATGGTAGTGGTGGTGGTAGTAGTGATGGCAGTGGTTGTGGTGGTGTTGATGATAGTGGTAGTGATGGTGGTGGTGGTGGTGGTGGTGGTAATGGTGGTGGTGGTAGTAGTGATGGCAGTGGTTGTGGTGGTGGTAGAGGTGATAGCAGTGGTTGCGCTGGTAGTGGTGGTAGTGGTGATGGTGGTAATGATGTGGTGATGGTGGTAGCAGTGGTGATGGTGGTGCTGCTCTTGGTTGTAATAGTGATAACAGCATGGGTGGTAGTAGTGGTGCTAGTGGTGTGAGCAACAGCAGTGGTGATGATGACATCAGTGGTAGACATGGTGATGGTAGTGTTAGTAGTTGTGATATGGGTGGAGGTAGTGCTGGTGGTGATATAGCTGGAGACATCGTGTAAGAAGAAGGTGTGGTGGCAACGGTATACGTGGAGGTGTTAGTGGTGGTTATGGAAGTGGTGGTTTAGGTAGAAGTAGCAGTAGTGATGGTGGTGGTGGTGGCAGCGTAGATGGAGATGTCACTGGTGGTAGTCATGGTAGTATAGGAGAAGATGGTAGTGGTGGTGGTGGTGGTAATGATGATACAGATGGAAGTGTTGGTGTTAGTGGTGGTGTTGGTGGTAGTAGCATACGTAGCAGAAGGAAGTACAGCTGTTGACGCCAGTGTGAAGTACAGCAGATACACAAGTTGCCAGAACTGCAGTCAATGGCCTAACAACACCACCACCAACAATAACAATAATTTAGTGATACGGGAGAAGCCACAACCCACAAACATATCACAAAACACATATACACACAGACAAACACTCGCTTATACACACACACACGGAAATCCTCTCAGCTCATTGATAAGGGAACTGTCTCATTAAATACGCAAACTGCGATAGCTTTCACTTTCAACAGATTCAGCATCTGGTTTTGTAAACAATATTATATATACATGCATACATATTTTTATATGCATGTGTATAAATATGTGTGAATGCATGTGTGCATGTGAGTGTGTGTATATATATATATATATGTAGGCAGTCTGTGTTTCCTGAAATGAAGGTGAACACCTTTCTTCATGTGATTGGTTTGAAAAATTGCTAAGTCATGAGATGTTTTCCTACGTTTTGTAGCATGAAACCAATGGTAGCCTTAATTCACAAATAAATTATATCCACTACTATAGTGTTAAGCACTCATTTTCATTGTTCAACATCTATGTGTGTATGTGTGTGTGTGTGTCTCTTTCTCTCTTTCTCTCTTTCTCTCTCTCTCTCTCTCTCTATATATATATATATATAATACTAAGCAATAAGGGTTTAGCAACGAGTTGCCTTACCACATACCGAATTTAGAAATAGCAGTCAAAGGGTTATAGCTATTTCTTCTACTAAAAAGGGAGATCTCAGTAAAAACAGCATTTGGAAGGCACAAACAGGTAAGAGAGAATGAATTGACTGCAATCTATCATACATTTTTTTAGTTATCCACGAACGTACGTTTCAAAATCAAGTTTTAAGGAAAGCATACGAATTAAATATTAAATATTAAATAATAAATAATTAATAATTATTTATTATTTAATATTTAATATTTAATTCGTATGCTTTCCTTAAAACTTGATTTCGAAACGTACGTTCGTGGATAACTAAAAAAATGTATCATAGATTGCAGTCAATTCATTCTCTCTTACCTGTTTGTGCCTTCCAAATGCTGTTTTTACTGAGATCTCCCTTTTTAGTAGAAGAAATAGCTATAACCCTTTGACTGCTATTTCTAAATTCGGTATGTGGTAAGGCAACTCGTTGCTAAACCCTTATTGCTTAGTATTACTTAAATTTTCCTCGAATGAGGCTTTTACATGCCGAAGACTACTTGGTGTAATTGATAATTTTTCCAAATTAATTAATTTCACCCTTCATTATTACGGATAACTATATATATATATATATATATATAACACTGTGACTGATCACTGTGACCGAACAGGCTATCAGATGTTGCTACACATCACTGGTCACAATGCGCTTTGCATTGTTTTAGCCTTCAAATGATGCCACCTCGCTGGCTAAGCAAGCAGGCCAATAAAAGAAAGAGTGAGAGAAAGTAGTGGTGAAAGAGTACACCAGGGATCGCCACCACCACCTGCCGGAGCCTTGAGGAACTTTAGGTGTTTTCACTCAATAAACACTCACAACACCCGGTCTGGGAATCGAAACCGCGATCCTACGACTGCGAGTCCACTGCCCTAACCACTGGGCCATCGTGCCTCCACATATATGTATATATATTCATGTATATATCAGCCTTCTAACTGGCTTTGGAGTACCTGATTTGCGGAATTCTTTCTACCATCAAATTACATTACTTCATTCATTTAGAATATAACATTTCTGCACCCTGATTGTGAATCATATATATATATATATACATATATATATATATATATATATATATATATATATATATATATGTGTGTGTGTGTGGTGTGTGTGTGTGTTAAAAAATATATATTAAATGCACAAACAAATGGGAAACAGATGCAGAAGGTCAAAAGCAATTTCGCATATATATACATATCGGGTCATTCGGAATAAAATGTCTGATTTTGAACCGAAAGTTTAATTTACTTCGTCTCAACAAAAAGCAATGCAGTGAGTTAGCAGAATCGATAGCACACTGGGCGAAATGAATAGCGGTATTTCGTCTGTCTTTACGTTCTGAGTTCAAATCCTTCCAAGGTCGACTTTGCCTTCCATCCTTTCAGGGTCGATAAATTAAGTACCAGTTGTGTACTGGAGTCAATCTAATCGACTGCTCCACTCACCAAAAATTTTGGGCCTTGTGCCCAGAGTAGAAAAGAAAAGTAATGCAGTTAATTAAAGTATGTACCTAAACTATCAACAGAATTTTGTCATTTTATTGGTAGCCTCTTTATGCTGGCAGCAAAAAATTCTGGAGAGCAAGAGGTGATGAAATCACGAAAGGCTACTTTTGCATTTTCTTCAGATTTGAAGATATTTTCCTTGCCAAAAGTTGCCTAATGCCTGGAAAACATAACAGTCAGTTGGTGCATGGTCTGGTGAATATGGTGGATGACAGAGTACTTCCAAGTTCAGTTCCTGTAACTTGAGTAGCATTCTTTGTGCAACATATGGTCAAGCATTGTCTTGCAAGAATATTGGCCTATCTCTATTGACCAATCTTGATTGTTTAATTGCAAGTTCACTCATCATTTCATCCATTTGTTTGATGTACACATCTGCTGTAATTGACTTACCAGCTCTCATGAAACTGTTGTGGATGACATCAGCACTAGACCACCAAACAGACACCATTAGCTTTTTTTGGTGACTATTCTTTTTTGGATTGTGTTTGGGTATTTTGTCTCTATCCAACCACTCTGCAGAACGCTTGCTATTGTTGAAAAGAATCCATTTACCATCACACGTAACAATACAATGCAGAAATGGTTTGCTTTTATGCTGTGACATCAAAGAACAGCAAGTTTCAAAATGACATGTCATTTGAAGCTCATTCAGTTCATGTGGTACCCACTTGTCCAGCTTCTTTACTTTGCCGATTTGTTTCAGATGGTCCAATACAGTTGGAATCAAAACATCAAACCTTGCTGCTAACTCACACATAGTTTTGAGATGTATCCACTTTCACTACAGTTTCCAGCTCATCATTATCCACCTTGGTCTCAGGTCTACCACGTGGCTGATTTTCAAGAGTAAAGCCACCAGACTGGAACCTCTCAAACCATCAACATGAGTGCACTCATTCACCACATCTTCACCAAACACCTCACTGATCTTTTGAGCTGTCTGGAATGCATTGGCTCCATGGCAGAATTCATATGCATAAACAACTCATTTCTGATGAAAATGCCAAGCAGTACAGCATGTCGTTTCCAAATTTCTGCTATAGTGAATTGCAACATGGTGCTGTTTTTTCTCACAGACAGTGCCCAACTGACCCTACCATACTGTGTAGTTGACAAAAACAAACAATGCACATGCACAAAATAAAAAATATAAAATGGCGACAATTTACCCATCGCATCCTGTATATGTATATGCATGATGGGGTTCTGTCTGTTTCTGACTACCAAATCCACACACAAAGTTTTAGCTGGCCGAAGGCTATAGTAGAAGACACTTGCCCAAAGTGCCATGCAGTGGGACTGAATCTGGAACCATGTGGTTGGGAAGCAAGCTTCTTACCACCCAGCCACACCTGTGTCTATGTATACAGTTACATACATACACTTAACGCCAAATGTACATAAATGCAATATAAAACCAATACTTAAACAGGAAACTAAATGAAAGAAAACAGTTGCAAATACACACACACACGTATATATATACATTTATATATGTATAGATTTATATATGTATATACATACATCCACCCACATATGTACATAAGTTCATATACACAAATATCTATGCATATATGATGTATACACACACACACACATATATATACATTTATATATGTATATACATACATCCACCAACATACGTACATAAGTTCATATACACAAATATCTATGCATATATGATGTATACACACAAACACACACACATCATCATCATCATCATCACTACTGTGTATATCTGTATAAACTGTGTGTGTGTGTGTGTATGATTAAATACCTATATGTGTATGTGTATCCATGTATATATATATATGCACATAGATGAGTGCATGTGCGCATGCGTCTGTGTGTGTGTGTGTTTATAAGTGTGCGTATATTCTACATAACCTCCTTTATCTCTTCTATGTTGTGCACACATTCTAGCCATGTGTATATACTCCCTGCCAAAACTCTGGAGACTTATGTCAAATCGCAATAACAGGAAACTTCAGATTTTTTCAAGAAAACCAGTGGAACAGGAAACGACAATGATGATGACGATCCAGATAACAATGGTGATGGTGATGATGATGATGTTGATGGTGATGACGATGATATTGTTTCTTTTATCTTTGACTTACTTCAGTCATTAAGCTGTGGCCATGCTGGGGCACCGCCTTGAAGAATTCTTAGTCGAATGAATCGATCCCAGTACTTATTTCTTTTTAAAGCCTGGTACTTATTCTATCGGTCTCTTTTGCAGAACTGCTAAGTTATGGGAACATAAACAAACTAACACCAGTTGTCAAGCAGTGGTAAGGGAACAAACACAGACACAAAGACACACACACACAACACATATGTGTGTGTGTGTGTGTGTGTGTGTGTGTGTAAAGCAAAATGTAAGTTAGAGGTTATGCAACCATATAAGGGATAGATGTATCCGTAGACACTACAGGTGTATTACCTCACTATGTATAGTCTAAGCTGTAAGGTATACAGTAGTTGGTAATTTAAAGGTAAAACCATGGTTTAATATATACAGAAAAGAAAAGAAATGGAGAAATAATTAAAAATGAGAAGTTGATCATTGGTATTAAAAAGTCAGTTTAATTGTAGTTCAGAACCATTTACAGCCGTTTCTGTTTATCAAATCGAGGTAAATTTGCATTTATCTCATTCAATTTAACAAACATCGTCAGAATTATTTAGAGGAATATAAATAGGAGAAAAGGAAAAGAAAAGAAAAGGGAAAAGCAAAAAGAAAAGCAAAAAAGTCCGTTAAGTCTTTAGGCTTACATTTTGGTGACTTTTTGGGTTCCACGTATGTCTATGTTTCCTCAACTAGATGAATGGAGCAGTAAGTGGGGAAAATGACTAGTTGACCGGCAGTGTTAGTCAAAGGAGTTATACCTGGTGGAGATATCCAATGTTGTTAATTGTACTCTAAATCATTCTGACAATGTTTGTTAGACAGAAACGAGATAAATGCAAATTTACCTCGATTTGATAAACAGAAACAGCTGTAAATGGTTCTGAACTACAATTAAACTATGATTTTTTAATACCAATGATCAACTTCTCATTGTTAATTATTGCTCCATTTCTTTCCTTTTTTATATATATATATATATATATATATATATACACATATGTATACAACAGGCTTCTTTCAGTTTCTGTAAACCAAATCAACACACAAGGCTTGGGTTGGCCTAAAGGTATAGTAGAAGATACTTACCCGAAGTGTCATGAAGTGAGACTGAACCTGGAACCATGTGGTTGAGAAGTAAACCTCCATCTACCAAATCCACTCATGAGGCTTTCATCAGCATGAGGTTACAGTAGATGACAATTGCCTAAAGTGCCATGTGGTGGGAATGAACCCAGAACCATGTGGTTGAAAAGCAAGCTTGCATCTACCAAATCCACTCACAAGGCTTTGGTCGGCTTGAAGTCATAGTGAATGACATTTCCCCAAAGTGCCATGAAGTGGGACTGAACCCGGAACCAAGTGATTGGGAAGCAAACTTACCACACTGCCACACCTGTGCCTATATGATTGATTATGAGGAAATATTTATTTTAGATTGCAGTATAGTGACCAACAGCATTGTTCTCTGCATGATTCCCCACAGACCATTTATTCATTTCATTGTATACCTAGCAGCAAAAGTAATACAGGCGATCTATTGTTCCGTTTGGTGAAGCAAATATTAAACAAGGTATTTTTATTGGAAAACATCACTTGTTCCATTTTACTGACAAATGTCAAATCCTTTTGTCAGCATATTTCTGTTCAAATACACTGCTATTGTTTCAGTGAATTTTACGAATAATGAAGAATTTAGAAAAATAACTGTCAATATTAAGACAATGTCTGGAACAAATTAACAAGAAATTTTGATGAAAGGTTTCTTTGTTTTTTTTTTAGATCACTTTAACTCTTTTGTTACCATATTTCTACTGAAAAAGACTGCGTTTGTTTCAATTAATTTTGAAATTAATGGAAAATTTAGTAAAACAAACTTAGTCATTATTAAGCTGACATCAGGAAGATTAACATGTATCTCTGCATAATTTATCTGCATCTACCTTGCTAATCTGCTTGTCTGGAAATTCTGTTCCGTTGTCTGTCTGTGAGTCTCTCATTTGCTCTATGTCAATTGCTGTCTTGATATCTAATGATTATTGTAAATAATTTTATATTCTCAGGTAATCTGACAATGTTGCGTGCAACAATCTGTTAACCTGACAACCTATTATGAGTTTGACAAGCTGACCATCTGACGATGACAATCTGACCTTCAGTTGTTACACACATACACACACATGCATGTATGTATGTATGTATGATGTATGTATGTTTGTGTTTATGTTTGTATGTACATGTGTGTGTGAGTGTGTATGTATGTATGCATGTACATGTGTGTGTATGCGTGTGTGCATGTACATATATGCATGTATGTGTGTGTGCATGTATGTATATATGTACATGTGTGCATGTATCTATGCATGTATGTATGTACATGTGTGTTTTTGTGCATGTATGTATGTACATATGTGTGTGTATGTATGCATGCATGCATGTACATGTGTGTGTGTGTATGTATGTGTATGTACGTAGGCATGAACATACATGTGTATGCATGTATGTACATGTCTGTATGTATGCATGCATGCATATGTGTGTATGTATGTATGCATGGATGTACGTGTGTGTGTGAGCATGTATGTACATATGTGTGTGAGTGTACATGTATATTTGTACGTATGTATGTATATGTATGCATGTATGTATGTATGTATGTATGTACATGTGTGTATTTGTGCATGCATGCATGCAAATGTGCACTCCTTTCCATCCGAAGCCCCATGGAAGATCAGTTGTAAGCAACATCTTTCCTCCTAGACTAGCTAATTCAACGTGTGTTAGACTGTGAAACGACTTGCAAGTTGATTTTAGGTTTGGAGAGCCACATGGAGGTTCACAGGGATCATGTCTCACAAAGTGATTCAATCAATCCATTGGAAGTTACAACTTTCATCTGTCTTCTTCACTTCAAACGAAGGCAGATTTGCAGCAGGACTGAATGACTCACAAGAGGTTGTCAGATTGACAGTTTATCAGATTGACAGATTGTCAGGCTAACAACATTGCCAGATTGGCTGAGAATAATATAAGTATTTACAATAATCAATAGCTATCAAGATAGCAATTGACATAAAGTAAATGAAAGACATACAGACAGACAATGAAACAGAATTTCCAGACTGAGCCAAAAAAGTAGGTTAGCAAAATAAAGATGATGATGATGATGGTGATGATGGTGATGATGAAAGTAATGATGATGATAGCGATGATGATGATGACGATTGTGATGAAGTTGGTGATGATAGTGATAATGATGATGACAATGAAGATGATGATGATAGTGATGACGATGAAGATGATGATGATAGTGAAGATGCTGATGATGATGATGATGATGTCGATAGAAAGTAGAAAGTCATCCAATCCCACCCGGATATGCAAGACTAATTATAATAATTTCTGAATTAATAAAACTAATTAACCAGAACATTGTTAACGGCGTTGATAATCTAGAGATGCACAGAGAAGTGGTGGTGGTGGTGGTCGTCGTCATGGTCGTTGGTAGAGACGTTACTAAGTATAAACTTAGCAGTAGGGTGGTGGTGGTGATGGTGGGTGTTGGGGTGATACTGATAGTGCTGGTTGTGATGGTGGTGGGAGTAGTGGTAATGGTGTAGTGGTGATGGTGGTGGTTGTGGTGATGGTAGTGGTTGTGGTGGTGCTACTGGTAAAGATGGTGCTGGCTGAGATGGCGGCGGTAGTAGTGGTGGTGTGGTGGTGATAGTGGTGGAGGTCATGCTGATGATGATGGCAGATGCAGGTACAAACTTCGATGTTAGTGGTAGTGGTGGTGCTTGAGGTGAATGGTTGAGAAATAGTGAAGATACAGAAAGGGGGACACAGGGGGGTAGGGAAAGGACACATAAAAAAAAGAAAATGTAAAAATGGCTAAGAAAGGATGAGACAAAATAGAGAGAGGAGGAAAGAGTAGGAAAGAAAGAGAGAGAGAAGGGAAGCAAGAGAGAGAGAGAGGTGGGGGCTGAAATCAGGAGGAGGAGGAAGAGGAAAATTTGTTCTGGGTGCTTGTGGGAGAATGAGCTTTGCTAAATGATACCCAAGAAGCAGACTGTGGGGTGTTAAGCTGGGGGGGGGGGGGGGCTCATGTAACTGGGGCCAATGTTGTTGCTGTTACTGTTGGAGTGGTCATAGTTGTTTAGCCCCAGGTCAGTCCTGGTGAAGGCTTCAGTTTTCGGGGATGCAAAAGGCATCGTGCTTATTGGCTATCTTCAAAAGGGTCAAACCACCAATGGAGAGTACTTG
>NC_043018.1:24963827-24981327 GCF_006345805.1 Octopus sinensis
CTGGTGTGAAACCGATTGAAAAGATCAGCTGTAATGTATATTTAATATTATACACTTTGATTAATATAATTAATAAATATATATATGAGAAAATGAGATGACAAAGGAATAAATGATTATCTTATGACCTTCCTTAGCTTACAGCTGTTTCTGCTATAAGATGCAGTGGACTCATAGTTGAGTGCCTGAGTAACACCTTATAGCTTCATCAGAGCCTTGGACTGAAGCATATGCATTTTGAGTACTACACCAGGTTATTAGTCTTGCAATGCCTAAGTGAAACATGCACAAGTATATATTATTAGTTGCTACATATGTATCACCATTGCAGTTGTATAGAATTCAGTATTGTATGTTCCAAGTGCAGTTGGATGCTTAACCACAATGGATCATCAGGGGAGCACTTTATCACACTTTGTTGCAGAGATCTGGTACCTTAATTTTACCCCATGCATGATCTGTGTATCGTATCTAGTAACACTGCTAAGTACAGAGGTCAACTAACCTCTGTACTAAAAGCTTATTGGATAACGATAAGCTATGTGGAGCTCCGACTCATACAGTAGAAGCCGCACATCTGACTATACACACACAATGTTTGTGCATGTGTGTGTGTGTGTGTGTGCGCGTGTGAACTGTGTGGTGTGGTTTACAACAACATAGAAACCATGCCAAATCAGACTGGAACCAGATGCAGCTTACCAGTTCTAGTCAAACTGTCCAACCCATGCCAGCATGAAAAGTGGACATTAAATGGTAATGGTGATGTTGATGAGTATAACACTTGACCAGCTAAGAGATTAAAGATATTATTTTATTGTTTATATAGGCATAGGAGTGGCTGTGTGGTAAATAGCTTGCTTACGAACCACATGGTTCTGGGTTCAGTCTCACTGAACCAAAACAGACTATGGAACCTGGTGTGAACCCTGGCTTTGCCAGTTCCTGTCAAGCTGTCCAACCCATGCCAGCATGGAAAGCAGACATTAAATGTTGATGATGACAATGATGATGATGATTTATATTAGAATCTTAGCCAATAATTCATAATTAGTCTCATGGGCTAACATCTTGTCACAAACATCAAACCAAAGTGAGATACCTTGAACATTAGTAAACCACTATATTTACTCATTTACTCACATATAAGTTGCAACCCCTAATTTAGCTGCTCTCCTGCAAGAAATCCATTCTGCTCTGGCTCCTTCTTTTGTAACCCCACATCTCCTAGCATAGAGCAAATCCCCTGCTTTATGATTCATAATTTGCAAGCTGCTTGGCAACTTCATTTATGCAACTGCCATGTAAAAACCACCCAGAACACTCTGTGGAGTTGTTCATGTTAGGAAGGGCAACCAGCTGTAGAACCCAAAACAAAACAGACTATGGAACCTGCTGTGGTTCCTGACCTTGCCAGTTCCATCCAACCCATGCCAACACAAAAAGCGGATGTTGTTGTTGATGATGATGATGATGGTTGATAGTGATAAAGTTTTGTATCATTCTGTTTTTTTCTAAAGACTTCTTTACATAATTAATAATTTTTGGTTGATCTTTTTATCTTTTACTTGTTTCAGGCATTAGACTGTGGCCATGTTGGAGCACCACCTTCAAGAGTTTTTAGCTGAATGTATGGACCCCAGGTCTTATCTCTTAAAGGTCTGGTACTTATTCTATTAATCTCTTTTGCTGAACCACTAAGTTATGAGGATGTAAGCACATCAGCATCGGCTGTCAAGCGATGTTGGGGGGTCAAACACAGACACACACACACATATATATACAATGGGCTTCTTTCAGTTTCTGTCTGCCAAATCCACTCACAAGCCTTTCTTTGGTCATCCTGAGGCTATAGTTAGAAAACACTTGCCCAAGGTGCCACACAGTGGGACTGAACCCGAGAACCATGTGGTTGGTAAGCAAGCTACTTACCACACAGACACATCTGTGACAATGAGCTTCTTTCAGTTTCCATCTCCCAAATCCTCTCACAAAATTTTCGTCAGCCCAAAGCTACAATAGAAGACTCTTGGATGGACTGTTGAAAGGGGAAGGTGGGAAAGGGAATGGATAGACTGATGTATGAGCAGATTTGGAGGATGGAGGTAGGGGTCATTTGGTTTATCAATTGATGGACACAGACAGAAAGATAGATATATATAGTGAGATAGCAAGAAAAGGATATAGATAAATAGACAGAAATTTTGTTTTTGCATTTGGCTTGCAAGATTCTTGATGTGATCTGATAATATATATATATATATATACTTTATTCAAGCAGCAGAAAATTCAACAAAACCTGTTACTCTGAGTTTCCCGCTGCCGTTCATCGGACAGTTATGAACGGCAACGGGAAACTCAGAGTAACAGGTTTTGTTGAATTTTCTGCTGCTTTGAATAAAGCATATTACTCTACCACTGGTATTTGAGTACTGTTTTTTCCATCTTGTTTCACATTTATGTGTTTACTCCGGTATATATATATATATATATATATATATATATATATATATATATATATAGAGAGAGAGAGAGAGAGAGAGAGAGAAATACATTGATAGACAGATAAATAGATAGATAGATAGAGAGAGAGAGAGAGAGAAATACACTGATAGATAAATAGATAGATAGATAGATAGAAAGAGAGAGAGAGAGTGGGAGGGAAATAGCTTAAGTGGCAGACAGACATAGATTGACAGACTGACAGATAACTAGATAGATAGATAGAAGTAGATATGGAGACAAACAGATAGTCAAGCTATAAAGATAGATATAACATGGCTATATAAACAAAATGTAATTAATCTGAAGTAAATATATATATATATAGGGGGAGACAACCATAAACTTCCTGTCTGGTCAACCGGTGCAAAGGAAGATAGTCCACCCCCTCCTTTCTCTCTCTCCTTCTCTTCTTTTGAAACCCCACCTTCACCTGGGGGCAACCACCCAGCCATAGACTACGCTCCCTTCATCTTTCATGTCAAGGACAACAAACAAACGATAGGGGTGGAAATGGGGGACGACGGGGTGGAGGTGAGGTGGAATTTAAGGGAAGCGGGGTGGGGTGGGTAGAGGAAGAAGAGGTGGTGAGTGAGGTGAGGTGAGGTGGGAGATTCAGCTGGTTTTAATGACTATTAAGGATCTCCACCCTTAATATAGTCATACAGCCACTATCACAACCACTACTATTACTACTACAGAAACTACTACCATCACCACCACAACCATTTATACAGAAACTACCACTTCTACCACCACCACCACTACTACTACTACTACCACCACAACCACCACATCATCATCACTACTGCAACACCACCAATACATTTCACAACCACTACTATTATAACCATGGAGGCGCAATGGCCCAGTGGTTAGGGTAGCAGATTCGTGGTCGTAGGATCGCGGTTTCGATTCCCAGACTGGGCGTTGTGAGTGTTTATTGAGCGAAAACACCTAAAAGCTCCACGACGCTCTGGCAGGGGGTGGTGATCCCTGCTGTACTCTTTCACCACTCTTTCTCCCACTCTTTCTTCTGTTGGCCTGCTCACTTAGCCAGCGGGGTGGCATCATTCAAAGGCTAAAACAATGCGAACGCATTGTGACCAGTGATGTGTAACTACATCTGATGGACTGGTCGGTCACGTGATCACTATTATAACCACCGGCACCACCACTACTGCCACAACCACATCCACCACACTGCCTTAACCATCATTGCCACCATCATGATAAACATCACTACTATCACAACCGCATCATCATCACTACTGCAACACCAACAGCACATTTTACAACCACCAGCACTAACACTACCACCACATCACCATCACTATCACCATCATCCCTACGATGGTCACTACCACTGCCATAAATATCAGAGGTAGCAATACCACCAACACTGTGCACACACACCACTGTCATCACACCACCAACACCACCACTACATCACTAGCACCATACCACACCACTGCTACTACATCACTAGTCGGCACTAAAGTATGTCACCAAATATATAACACTTACATTACATGTCCTGTCGTCTGGCTGACCGTTGGGGCACCACTAATGACACTGTGACCAATTATGTAATATTTACAAATCACAGGTACAGGTGAGGCTGTGTGGTAAGAAGCTTGCTTCTCAGCTACGTGGTTCCAGGTTCAGTCCCACTGTGTAACACCTTGGGCAAATGTATCTACTACAGCCTCGGGCTGACCAATGTCTTGTGAGTGGATTTTGTAGACGGAAACTGAAAGAAGTCCTTTATATGTATGTATGTGTATATATATATATATATATATATATATATATATATATATAGGCACAGAAGTGGGTGCATGATAACAAGCTTGCTTTCTAACGACATGGTTCCTGGTTCAGTCCAACTGCGTGGCACCGTTGGGCAAGTGTCTTCTACTATAGCTTTGGGCTAACCAAAGCCTTGTGAGTGGATTTGGAAGACAGAAATTGAAAGAAGCCCATTATGTATGTATGTATGTATGTAAGCATGCATGTTTTTTTACAGAGGGTTGGAGATGAAGAACATTGCTTGTACAACGGTGATGCCCAATTTTACAACCATCATATGATGTCAACACACACACACACATATATATGACAGGCTTCTTTCAGTTTCTGTCTACCAAATCCATTCACAAGGCTTTGGCCAGCCTGGGGCTATAGGTGGTGTACAGTGGGATTGAACTTGAGGCCACATGGTTGGGGAAACAAGCTTCTTAACCACACAGTCACCTCTGCACTTAATGATTTTGCCAATCAACTGGAACGATACAGATTCTGACTCCAATTGTTGAACCCCAGAAGAATCATGTGCAAAGAGAGCAACTCAGACTCTGTTGGATTTCAACTTCAGAAAAGGATGTAAGAAGATATAAACACCACAAGGTATTTTGTTGTACACCCGGGTGTCACACAAATGGCACGTAAAAGCACTCATTACACTCTTGGAGTGGTTGGCATGAGGAAGGGCTTCCAGCCGTAGAAAACCATACCAAATCAAACTGGGACCTGGTGCACCTTTCTAGCATGCCAACCCAGTCAAACCATCCAATCCATGCCAGCATGGATGATGGTTGTTAAACGATGATGACTCTAATAATACCAAAAATCCTTCCTGAAACAATATGAGCCCAGAAAATATTTCTAGTGACAAGGATGTAAAAATGTGACTTACCAGCAATAGTGTAATCCATGTCAAACCCGAGATATTTCACTTTCTGCATCAGGAGGCCCCGGTTCACAAAGATCCTGAAATAGAAACCAAATATTTCTGTAATCACATGTTACTAACCCCACTTCTAAAGGGGTAAGCCAGCAGAATCTTTAGCTTGCTGGACCAAATGCTTAGCGGCATCTCATCCAACTTTACATTCTGTGCTCAAATTCCGCCAAGGTTGACTTAGTCTTTAATCTTTTCAGGGTCAATGAAATAAGTACCACTGTTGATGTAAAAGGAGGACGTAAATACCACAAGGCACATTATTCTGATGCTGCCGTTATTTCTGGCTCTGTGCCTCTGAGCTAAAATTTGAAACCATTATTATCATTATCATTATTATTATTATTATTATATTATTATCATCAAATATTATTATTAATATTACACTTATTATTATCGAATATTATTATTATACTTATTATTATCGAATATCTCCATGCCAGTGATGTTACCCAGGAGAAAGACAAAGAACAATACAACTTGGCACCAGTGACATTGCAGCTCATTTCTGGAGCAACATGAAATAAAGTGTCTTGCTCAAGAATGAAACACACAGCCCGGTCTTGGAATCGAACTCACTACCTCATGATTGAGAGCCCAACACTGTAACAACTAAGTCATGCACCTTTATTAACTTCACCTATATGTGGAGACACAAGACCTAGCAGTTAGTGCGTTGAGCTCATGATGCCAAGTTTAATGGGTTCCATTCTTGGGCAGGGCAGCACATTGTATCCTGATAATAATTGCTTCTAGAAATAAGCACAAGGCCAGCAATTCTGAGGGAAGGGATAGGCAAGTTGATTGTATCAACCCTGGTACTTCACTGGTACTTTAATTTGTCAACCCCAAAAGTGACCTGGGCAGAATTAGAACTCAGAATGAGCCTGAAGAAATACTGTATGACTTTGTCTGACTCTCTAACGAGTTTGCCAATCTCACAAAACTAATAATCTCTTCTACTATAGGCACAAGGCCTGAAATTTGGGGGGAGAGTGCTGGTCATTTACATCGACCCCAGTGCATAACTGGTACATATTTAATTGACCCTGAAAGGATGAAAGGCAAAGTTGATCTCAGCAGAATTTGAACTCGGAACATAGCAGCGGACAAAATACCGCTAAACATTTCATCCGGTGTGCTAATGATTCTGCCAGCTCGCTGCCATTCTCAAGACTAATAATGAAAACCGGTTCCAAATTTAAATCGACCCCAACGTTCAACAGGTACTGATTTTAACGACCTTGAAAGGATGAAAGGTAAAGTCTACCTTGGCAGAATTTTGAACTCAGAATGTGAAGATGGATGAAATGCCGCTAAGCATTTTGCCTGGGGTGCTAACAATTCTGTCAGCTTGCTGCCATGTGATAAAAGAACTCTCAAGACTTCCTGTTGTTCAGAGATCTTCTGAACAACAGAAAGTCTTCAGAGAACAAAGTTTCTTACATTAAGATATCAATCCCATAAAGATGAAAGATGAAGTTGACCTCAGTAGGTTTTGAACTCAGAACATAAAGAGCCAGAAGAAATACCACAAGGCCTCTAACCATTCAGCCAGAGTCCTAATACCGATAATAATAATAATAACAACCATGCAACAGCTATCTTTGCAATCTTAACACCAGAAGGAAGGATGTTTATTCATTGAGTTTAATTTCCGTGGAGATCCAAAATGTGATGATCAACTTCTCTTGAGGGCCTTCTCTACCACCACAAACAGGAGAGAGAGAGAGAGAGAGAGAGAGAGAGAGAGTGAAAGTGAAAGAGGGAGAGAGAGAGATGAGGTTTTGTAAATGTGTACGTGCGTGCGTGGGTAGGCCTCACCTTGACAGAAGCTTTACATATACATCAGAGAGCTGTAGGCAGCTGAAAAGCTGTAAACAGGATGTTAGTTTCTAGTACTAAGATCCTTTACTACCTCTGGTGATCCCCACCACTGACTGACTCACCACACCCCTAAAACTGTTTCTGTGTTACTCTCTCCTGCATTTCAATAAATAACTGCGGAGACAGCTTCTACATCAATTGCTCAAACTGCTAGAAATAGTAACCGAATCTACCTCAAATCACACTATTGTTTTAAATAAGGTAAAACTACATAATATAATATAGCCCTGATATATACGTGTATTCCTAAAAAAAAAAAAAGAAAAAACAGATGGAATGGTCATGGCTGGACTATCTTTGGCATGAGTTTGATATGGGTTTCATTTGATATGAGGCTTCATAACTACAGCAGTAACAGTTATGAACCTCATTGCTTTCTTTTAATTTTGGTTATTTCAGCATGGTACAGGAATGGTTGTGTGGTTAGGATCCTTACGTTGTCACCATGTCGTTCCAGGTTCAGTCCCACTGCATGGCACCTTGGGCAAATGTCTTCTGCAATAAACCTCAGGACTGACCGATGCATTATCAAAGAATTTGGTAAATGAAAACTGAGAAGCCCACCATACATACACACGTGTGTATGCAAGTGTGTGCGTGTTTATTTTTTATTTTTTACCAGTTTCAGACATTAGAGTGTGGTCATGCTGGAGCAGTGCATTGAAGAAATTTCAAACAACATGACCCCAGTACTAATTTTATTTTAAAGCCTGGTACTTATTCTATCGGTTACTTTTACCAAACCACTAAGTTACAGGGATGTAAATACACCAACGCTAGTTCCCAAGTGGTGGTAGGGGAGAAACACATACACAAAGACACACATATAAATATACGATGGGCTTCTTTCAGTTTCTGCCTATCAAATCCACTCATAAGGCTTTGGTTAGCTTGAGGCTATAGCAGAATAAAAATGTAAGTTACTGTTTTAGATCCTGCTGTTAATGGTGCAAATAAGTTAATATCAATTGGCAGATATCAGCACTGATCAGAAAACAGTTTCTTTGTTGAAATTATAAACAAAGCCAGCATTTTGAAAGACATTTCTATAAAACTAGTTTTTAAAAATTGAATGAGATTGGAGGTCTATAGATAAAAAAATGATTGAGAACCCCTGCTTTAGATGTATGTATTGGTATGTATCGCAAGAAACAGCTAGGTTTCTTTCTCTAACATTTTACACAGTTTAACCCTTTAGTGTTCTGATTATTCAATCAAACATAATGCTTATTGATTCCAATTGATTTGAATTAATCATGCATTATCTCATATCTTCAAGATCTTGATGGTGTAATTACTTAATGTAGAATAACAGTGTTGGGTAGATGTGAGAGCCTGGATCTGGTCAGTTTGAACATAAAACAGACTAGCTATTTTGGCCGGATATGGCCGGTTTAAATACTAAAGGAAAACAAACCAAATAACAACAAAACAAGCAAAATAAACAATATGGAAAACAAAATAGGAATTTTGAAAGAAGTTTCTAGAAAACTAG
Organism: Octopus sinensis; assembly: GCF_006345805.1. Classification (NCBI taxonomy): domain Eukaryota; kingdom Metazoa; phylum Mollusca; class Cephalopoda; order Octopoda; family Octopodidae; genus Octopus; species Octopus sinensis. The sequence goes on from NC_043018.1 coordinate 24,972,455, forward strand.
TTCTTAAACATGAAATAGCTGTGTGTATGGTGGGGAGCACCAGAATAAGATACTAATCAAAGTGGTCCATAGATAAAGAAATGGCTGAGAACTCCTGGTCTATATTAATACTCTCAGCTTGCTAGTTACAAGAGCTGTTCATTGCTAGGGTTGACTCGTTCCATTCCCCCAAATCAAAATATGCCTGTATATTACATGTGACAAGCCAGAATTATATTTCTTGTTTTTTATGGCTCGCTATGGAGAATGTCCTAAAAGGCACATACATAATGCATAACACACACACACACACACACACACACAAACAAACGCACACACAGACATACATGCAAACATACATATATATATATATATATATATTCAATCCACTTCTGTAGTTTAGTCTAAAATTTGAGATATATGATGATGTTCAGACACACATACAGACACACACACACACACATACACACACACACACACACACACACACACACACACACACACACCATATCATCATACAGAAAACACACCCAGGCATCAATTAGTAGAAATAACGAAGATTAATCACTGAAAGGTGAGTAAATCATGTAAATATCTTTTTACGCTAAATATCAACAACAAAATACATAAACAAGAAAAATCAACCAACAACAACAAAAAACAACGAAAGTAAAACGAAAACCAGCAAAATAAAGAAAAATAAAAAAAATAACCAAGGAAAACAAACCAAATAACAACAAAACAAGCAAAATAAGCAAAAACAAAAACTGACAAAATAAATGAAAACAAAAATAATTGAAAACCAACAAAATAACAAAAAAAAAAAACAACAAAATGACAGAAACAAACATGAATTATATTTTGAAAGAAATTAAATCTTTTTAAGTAATTTCTGTTAACGTTAATCAGCTTTATTTTTTATTTGTTTTTTAAATACTAATAACTTTGGAAGTGAGGTGGGTACATTTAATACGTCAGAAAATTAGCATATTTACATGGGAGCGAGACAACTTGTTGTTTAGCCCTGGGTCAACCTGATCCAGCAGACCTATAAATCAAAAGCATTCCAGCCTTTTCTTTTTTTTTTTAAGGCATAGTGTACAGGAGTGGCTGTGTGGTAAGTAGCTTGCTTACCAATCACATGGTTCCAGGTTCAGTCCCAGTGTGGCACCTTGGGCAAGTGTCTTCTACAATAGCCTCGGGCTGACCAAAGCCTTGTGAGTGGATTTGGTAGATGGAAACTGAAAGAAGCCCGTCGTATTGAGCATTGGAGTCGGTGGAATCAACAAGTCCCCCTACCCCAAAATTGCCGGCAAAATTTGAAACCATTATCATCATCATCATTATTATCACTATTATTATTATTATTATTATTATTATTATTATTAAGGCGGTGGGTTGGCAGAATTGTTAGCATGCCAGGTGAGATGCTTAGCGGTATTCTGAGTTCATATTCCGCCGAGGTCGACTTTGCCTTTCATCCTTTCAGGGGCGATATATTAAGTACCAGTGAAACACTGGGGTTGATATAATCAACTAGTCCCCCTCCCCTCAAATTTCAGGCCTTGTGCCTTAATAGAAAGGATTATCTTATATCATTTATCTTTTACTTGTTTCAGTTATGAGCAGCACAATTTATTTTAACCTTAAAAATTGCTTGATTTTAACCTTATTTTCATATTTGCTTAACCTTATTTTTTAACTTCATTGACAGATTTTAACCTCAATTTAATCTTATTATTTTTATTAATAAATCAATAAACAGTCTGCAGTGTAATTAGTTGCTGTGACTCAATACAAATTATTTTGAGAATTTTTTTGTAGCTAGTGTTAGGACTAAGGTTCAATGGAAGATTTTCATTCAAAACTTATGAAAACAAGACATTTGTACTACAGAGCCAGAGCTGGTTTCGGCCAGGTTAATATCAAAAGGATTAAGAATTGTTTCTGTATTATATATTTTAACCCTTTTGTTACCATATTGCTGTTGAGATGCTCTGTGTTTCTTTCAATTAATTTTAAATATGACAAAGAATTTAGTAAAATTACTTAGTTATCATTAAGTTAGTGTTAGGAACATAAATTGTGACTAAGGTTTGGTGGAAGATTCTAATTTAGAACTTATGAAAACATGACATTTGTACTACAGAGATAGAGGCAGTTTCAGCCAGGTTGGTATCAAAAGGGTTAAGAATTGTTTCTATATTATATATTTTAACCCTTTTATTACCATATTGCTGTTGAGATGCTCTGTGTTTCTTTCAATTAATTTTAAATATATCAAAAAATTTAGTAAAATAACTTAGTTATCAATAAGTTAGTGTAAGGAACACAAATTGTGACTAAGGTTTGGTGGAAGATTCTAATTCAGAACTTATGAAAACATGACATTTGTACTACAGAGCCGGAGGTGGTTTCAGCCGGGTTGGTATCAAAAAGGATAAAATTACTTGAAACGGGAAAAAAGCAGCTCAATATGGCAATGACAAAAGAGCTTCACAGTCAACTTCAAAACGATCCAAAAATGCAACAGCAAAAGAAAATGATCCAATTCAATTAACCTCAGATAAAAATTTACATAATAATTAACAACCAATTTAAACGATGCACAAGAAATATATATCAAAATATTATTGAGAAACAGCTAGCAACCGTTTAGGGAAAAAAATAGCAAGGAAAAGCAATTACTTACAATGATGAATTTTAAATTCCTAAATAACAGGTGCAAAGAATTAAAACTGTAAGTAAATACGCTTACAATTGGATACTCTTTTACTCTTTTACTTGTTTCAGTCATTTGACTGCGGCCATGCTGGAGCACCGCCTTTAATCGAGCAACTCGACACCGGGACTTATTCTTTTGTAAGCCCAGTACTCATTCTATCGGTCTCTGTTGCCGAACCGCTAAGTAACGGGGACATAAACACACCAGCATCGGTTGTCAAGCAATGCTAGGGGTACAAACACAGACACACAAACACATACATATACATATATATACGACAGGCTTCTTTTCAGTTTCCACCTACGAAATCCACTCACAAGGCTTTGGTCGGCCCGAGGCTATAGCAGAAGACACTTGCCCAAGATGCCACGCAGTGGGACTGAACCCGGAACCATGTGGTTGGTTAGCAAGCTACTTACCACACAGTCACTCCTGCGCCTATTGGTAATAATAATTCTATTCTTAAGCCATTAAGTCCTAGAATACTTAAATTTCTGAATATTACTTTTAAATTTTTATAGATGATTGAAAATAGGTTAAAATGGAAAAAAAATGATTATCAAAACTCCTTTACTTCAAGTAGAAATGGAAATACTCGGTGTCCTATAAATAGGACACCGAGACAATGTGATATAGCTTAGTTAATGTTCTCATTTGGTGTCCTATTTATAGGACAGTGGGACTGAATGGGTTAAAAAGACCTAATTCATGAATTGGAAAAAAGATGCAAACAATCGATACTAGTGTTTGGTATCAATCAGCAATAACTAATATTGGTAAAAATACCTTAAAGGTGGAAAATTGTCTTATCCAAAAACTATACAGACATGCAAGACTTTGCTTGTGTTCAAATGACTGGACACACCTGGGGTCAAATAATTTTCAACATCAGAGGGTAGGACAAGCCATAAGGGAGTGTTAAAATGCTTAGCACCATTTCATCAGTCTTTACATTCTGAGTTCAAATCCCATCGAGGTCAATTTTGCTTTTAATCCTTACAGGTCAATAAAATAAGTACCAGTTAACTATTGGGGTCAATTTAATCAGTTTAGCCCCTCCCCTGAAATTGCTAGCCTTGTGCCAAACTTTAAAATCATTATTATTACCATTACTATTATTATTATTAGGGCAGTGAGCTGGCAGAATTGTTAGCACGCTGGACAAAATGCTTAGCGGTATATGTTGCCTGTCGCTATATTCAGGGTTCAAATTCCACTGAGGTCTACTTTACCTTCCATCCTTTCGGGGTCAATAAAATAAGTTCCAATTGAACACTGAGGGTGATGTAATCGACTCATTCCCTCCCTCAAAGATTGCTGCCCTTGTGGCAAAATTTTAAACCATTATTATTATTAAAATATATTATTATTATTATTATTATTATGAAGGCCGTGAGCTGGCAGAATCGTTAGTGCACTGGTCAAACTACTTAGCGGCATTTCGTCTGTCTTTATGATCTGGGTTCAAATTCTGCTGAGGTCAACTTTGTCTTTCATCCTTTCAGGGTCCGTAAATTAAGTACTGGTTGAGTACTGGGGTCGATGTAATCGACTTATCCTACCCCTGCTAAACTGCTGGCCTTGTGCAAAAATTTAAAATCATCATTATTATTATATTTGTAATAATCAAAATTAAGCTAAAGTAATCAGACAAAGCAACCTACTAAACTACATAATGAGTGAGTAGCGTACACAGTGAAATGACTGGCCTCGTTTGTCACTACTAAAACCAATTAGCAGAAATAACAGTAATTTAATGTTGATAGCTAAAATTATTATAGCCAAACTATCACATCGTCCACTGGACAACAGACAAACCAATGTCCTGTTAGAAATAACAATTGAATCTCCCTCGAATCATGCCATAGCATCTCAAAAAATATTTATGAACAAAAGAATATAGGTACAGATGTGGACCTAAGGGTAAGAACCCTGCTTCTCAACCATGAGGTTTTGGGTTCTGTCCCACTGTCTGGCTGCTTGGGGCAAGTGTCTTCTATTATAGACTTGTGAGTGGATTTGGTAGATAGAAACCGAAAGAAGCCCATTGTATGTATGTATATATATATATATATGCATACATGTATATACAGGATATGGGGGTGGGTAGGGGTGCTGAAAAATTCCTGGCTTTTACACACATACATGCTTATATATACATACATACATACACATACATATATACACATACACACACATATATATATATACACGCATACATACACACACATACACATGTGCAATAATATATATGCTTACACACACATGCCATACCAAAACCAATTATTCTAATTGGCCTACATATGGTTGAATATATTATTACTATTATTATTATCGTCATCGTCGTCACATCGTTATCATTGCCATCATCATCATAAACAGTAGGAAGAAGAATAGCAGTCCCCGACAGTAGACAGACGTGTGTATATATATGTGTGTGTGTGTGTGTGAGCAGACCTTTCTTTCATAATCAGTGTACCACCCCACTTCACCTACCCTAACCACACACCCTGTCTCTGATGAAAACCAAAACTCAAGCTGTTCTACCCATATGTGACAGGAGGAGGTCAGTCGGATTTGAACCAAGATTCCTGTGTTTGGCGGCGGTGAGCCGGGGCGGGGAGTGGTGGGCGCCAATTAATAAATTGGAATATTAAATCCCAAATGGAATCATTTAGAAAAATAACAGTTTATGCGTTGTTTTTTTTTTTTTTGATTTTTCACTTTTATTTTGTAAGTTTGTGTACGTGCAAAAATGTGTGTGTAGAAGGTATATATGGTGTGTGTGTGTGTGTGTGTAGGGGTGAAGTGAATGGGGGGACTTTATGTGTTTATTTCGTTTTGTTTATGGGTGGATGGTAGACTGATGGGAGATTATACATCCACCCATCCATACATACACATATATATATATATACATAATGTGTGTATGTATATATATATATATATATATATATATATATATATAGTATATATATTATACATATATACATATATATATATGTATATATATATACATATATACATATATATATATGTTATATATATACAATATATACATATATATATATGTATATATATATACATATATACATATATATATATGTATATTATATACATATATACATATATATATATGTATATACATATACATATATACATATGTATATACAATACATATATACATATATATATATTTTATATACATATATATATATATATATATATATATATATACATACATATATATACATAATACATACATATATATACATACATACATATATATACATACATACATATATATACTACATACATACATATATATACATACATACATATACATACATACATACATACATACATACATACATACATACATACATACATATATATATATATATGTATATATACATGCATATATATGTGTGGGTATGTGTATATATATATATATTATATGCATATGTTATATATATATATATGTGTGTGTGTGTGTGTATGAATGCACAATCATGGTAATCAACCTGTTCTCTCAGATGTATATTCTAACACACACACACACACACGTATATATACAGAGAGAAGAGAAAGAGAGACGTACATATATACAGATACATACATATAAACACATGCACATATTCATGATAGACAGACAGACAGACATACCTATTGACACACAAACACATATTCATTGAAGTTATCACAAACAAACAACATGCAACCCATCCACACACACACACACACTTCACACATAAACTATACACACATGTGCAACACAATATACACACTGCACAACACACACACACACACACGAACTATACATGCATATGCAATACAATACACACATGTAAACACAAAAGCCAACTAAAGACTCTTGTACATGGTAGTTTGACTAGCTAGAAATAGCAGCCTAATCTCCTTGAAACCACACTATTGTCTTAAGCAAAGAAAAACACATTAGGTGATGTAACCCTCGATACACTATGACTGGCAGTACGTTGGGATGGCCATTGCTGGAACACACCATTTGCCTGATAATGGTTGACCTTGGGCTAAATAATACACACACACACACTCAAGTAGACATATATAAAAACTACTACTACTGCCACCACCACCATTACTACTACTACTACTAATAATAATAATAATAAATAATTGTGACTTGAGTTACCAGGATGTCATGATTTAAATGTCTTGTAGAATTAAAAGCAGTGACCCAGTTTCAATTCCAAGCTTCAGTTAGTTTACTAATAAAAACCCTTGGGTAATGTATGAACATCACAATTTTACACACACCACTCCACTCATGCCCTACACTCACTCACAGACTGACACTTAACATGTCGTGATTATTAACAAAAAAAAATCCAACAAAAAATTTTTTAAAAAACGCTTATCATTATAGGGTTTGAGATAATTGACTGCCCCCCCCCCCAACCACCAAATTTGTGGCCGCTTGTTAGAAATTATAATTATATTATAAAAGGCGGCAAGCTGACAGAATCGTTAGCATGCCAGGCAAAATGCTTAGTGGCATTTCATCTGTCTTCATGTTCTGAGTTCAAATTTCGCCAACGTCCACTTTGTCTTCCCTCCTTTCAGGGGTCAATAAATTAAGTACCAGTGAAACACTGGGGGTCGATGTAATTGACTAATCCTCTCCCCAAAAATTTCAAACCTTGTGCCTTTATTATTATTAGTAACTTGGCAAAAGAGACCGATAGAATAAGTACTAGGCTTACAAAGAATAAGTTTCGATTTGTTCAACTAAAGGTGGTGCTCCAGCATGACCACAGTCAAATGACTGAAACAAGTGAAAAAAATAATAGGGTTTTTTTTTATATGCATTAAATGACAATGGGGGGTCCAGTGGAGTAAAACAGAACCAAAGGGGTCCAGTAGCCAAAAAATGGTTGAGAACCATTAGACCAGTGGTTTCCGAGCTTTTCACATTGGTTCCTAACCGTTTTATTTAAGTGAGTTTTCCCAGGGACCCCTTTTAATATGCTCATCCTTGTGTTTGTGTGTGTGTCTGTGTATATACTCTTTTACTTGTTTCAGTCATTTGACTGTGGCCATGCTGGAGCACTGCCTTTAGTCGAGCAACTTGACCCCGGGACTTATTCTTTATAAGCCCCTTTTGCCGAACCGCTAAGTGACGGGGACATAAACACACCAGCATCGGTTGTCAAGCAATGCTAGGGGGACAAACACAGACACACACACACACATATATATATATATACATACATATATATGACGGGCATCTTTCAGTTTCTGTCTACCAAATCCACTCACAAGGCTTTGGTTGGCCCGAGGCTATAGTAGAAGAGACTTGCCCAAGGTGCCACGCAGTGGGACTGAACCCGGAACCATGTGGTTGGTAAACAAGCTACTTACCACACAGCCACTCCTATATTTTTTTTTTCTTCACTCGTTTATTACGGTTATTTTATTATTTTAATGTCTGTCCATTGTCCAGAAATCTTTTATCACACATCTGTGATCTCTTCAGCGACACTTCTCGTTTCCATGTGTGTTCTTGCTCCGCTCACTCCATTCTATTCTTCCAAAATGTGTATCCTTATGTGCACAGGCATTCGGGTGCTTGTTTGTGTGTGTCAGTGTGTCACAGTTTCAGCAACAATGTGGCCTTCCCCTTGGCCCCAACCTCTCGCCCCAATTTTGAATTTAATTCACAGACTTCCAGTGCTACCTTTGCAGATCATCAGGAGTCCATGGACCCCAGGTTAGGAACAACTGTATTACAGTAAGGCATTGTATCCCCAAGAGAAATAGCAAGAAGTTTTAGATAAGACGAACCTTTTGTCTGGATCTCTTTTATAGACTTTGTTCTGAACTGGATTTTTTAACTCCGAGTAGGTCTGGTTTGAAACCTCATTGTCATTATTCTTCAAAGGCATCTTAGGAAATCTTTCTTGGTGCTGTGGATTAAAAGAATCATGAAAAGTAGGTTTTATTACATCATTATCATCATCATCATCAACAGCCAACACCACCACCACCACCACAACCACTACACCAATTAACATAATCAGTATTGCTAACACTACCATTACCACCATCATAACAATCACAACTACTGCCATCATCAGCAACATTATCATCATGGTAACCATCATTATCCTCACAATCCGTTCTATCG